>NC_091951.1:71674653-71974653 GCF_031021105.1 Erythrolamprus reginae | reverse complement strand
GTGATAGAGAAAAGAATTTTTCTCTATCCACCTTTTCTATCCCATGCATGATTTTATACATGTCAATCAAGTCACCCCTTAAACACCGTCTTTCAAGGCTGAAGCGACTAAGGCTTTGCAACCTGGTTTCATAAGGGAGCTGCTCCATTTCCTTGATCATACTTGTTGCCCTTTTTTGCACCTTTTCCAGTTCCATTATATCCTTCATACGCTCCTGGTTCCTGTAGTCTGCAATTTTTTTCCCCTCTGGAAATCCATTCTTACTCCCACACCATTCAAAGGTGTTCATCCCCAATTGTGGCATGTACAAGCAAGATTTTGGTGATTTTTGCCAATATTTTTGCTTCTGCCCTTGCACGGAAGAAAAAAATCAGTGAAAATCACCAAAATCTCACTCGTGCAAGCATCTTCACACAAGATTTTGCTTCCTGCAGAAGCCAAATCTTACGCGGGTGTGTGCAGGCATGCGTCGGGGATGCACAACTGTGTGCGCATCCCAAAAATCGCTACCAAAACATAGCATCTTACTGTTCTGGTAGCAGGCCATCACTGATCATATTGTATTATGCAGAAAGGAAGTTATCTTCCTGATTGTGATATTTCAGTTGAACATGGTAGCCAGCATTAAAGCCCTTACAATTATTTATTGAAGTGATTCAGACAAGGTATGTCTTCTACATTGTTATAAGGCTAAAAATAAGCCACTGTATTTTATTTTTCAGCTTAGAGAAAGGCTGGGAATGTCTTTGGGTGAGAGGCCACCAACTTTGGTACCCGTATCTCACGTCATGATGTGTATGAGCTGCGGTTGTGACTTTAAACTCACACTGAGGCGTCGTCATTGCCATGCATGCGGGAAGGTAAATATCTCACTCGAACTGGATGCTTTCTGATCCTTGGCAGCAAAGAAACATCTGGTCAATTATCTCTTTATTACAGTACATACAATTCACATCAATTCATTACCAGGAAGGGAACTTCATTTTTAAAATAGACTGTAGTAAAAGGTTTGTCTTCTGTAAGTAGCTACTCTACAGAAATCCTGTTTGGTTAATTGGTAATTAGGTGTAAGTTTAAATTGTCATAGTTTTAAAAAAGCCCTAGATAAATTCATTGAGTGAACTTTTCTGGAAAGTTTGTGTTCATTGGGTATTAAGGATGTTAGAACTGATCTCTGTTAATAAATTTGGGATATAAATCTCCAAACAATTTAAACAAGGCATTGCACTCAGATATTTACTATATTCTGCTAAAAGGATTCACTCTAACTTAATATTTACCATCCATTAAAATTCTGAAATTTCATAAGTCCTGCTGGATGCATTGTCTTCAGCAGTCCTTTATGGTGATGACTTACTAGAAACGCTAAGCCATGTGCTACTAGGCCAGTGTTTCCCAACCTTGGAAACTTGAAGATATTTGGACTTCAACTCCCAGAATTCCCCAGCCAGCGAATGCTGGCTGGGGTCTTCTGGGAGTTGAAGTCCAGATATCTTCAAGTTGCCAAGGTTGGGAAATACTGCTCTAGGCCAACCTTTATTTATCAGATCTTGAAGAAATTTCCAATAGGGAGTGGAATTTATACTTAATGTTATTTATTTTGGAAAAGGTGTCAAAAATATCTTCCTGAGCTACCCAGGATTGTGCTACTATTTGTACAATAGACCATTAACATTAACTTCTTATAGCGCCATTTTATTCTGTTTTATTTTGAACCTTCTCAATTATTTTTGATCCCTATCATACTTATTGTTTTTCTATTTTATAAGATAGCAATTTTACTATTCAGTATCTTATTGTATCTGGCTTTGGGACTATAATAAACTGATTTAATTTGACTGATAGGATGTCCGTTTGGCATGCAATATCTCCTTCAATTGGGATATATTTGTTCCCCACATTATAGTTACTTTTCTTTTTCTTTTTAGGTATTGTGTCCATTTTTAATTTGAACATCACCCAGAGTCAGTGTTGAGTTGGGCAGCCTTACAAATTTAAATAATAAATTATGTATAAATAGTGGGATTAAGAATGTCATCCAGAATTTGATCCTGTCTTAGTCACTTCATAAAATAAAATTATTGTAATTTTGTCTCTGTCTATTCTGTGACAGATGTGACTGTTATTTCTTGTTTGGAATTACAGCTCCTTACTTCATTTTTATGTGCGATATATAACGTGTTCATTTATCAATCATTCTTCAACACTTGAAAGAGGCCTGTAATGGCTGATCCTTGCTCTAACACTGGTACAATGTTATAAATGTTGTACAATCATCCATTTTAGAAGATTAATACAAAGCAGCTTCATTATAAAGAGCAATAAAAGTGACAACTGCATTTTACTGTAAGATGATCAAATTTATAATGTTAAAGATATATTAAAATGAATTAAATATTAAGGTAAATTGGATCATCCTATGCTCTTACTGAGTGGAGTGATGTTAGTTGAAGGGCAAATTTCATAGAATAATTAATAGCAATAGTAAGCACTAAGGCTTATATACTGCTTCACGGTGCTTTACAGCCCTCTCTAAGTGATTTACAGAGAGTATATTGCCCCCAACAATCTGGGTCCTCATTTTACCCATCTCGGAAGGATGGAGGGCTGAGTCAACCTTGAGCCTGGTGAGATTTGAACTGCCAAACTGCTGTGGGGGGAGGAGGGAAAGAGAGACAGAGAATGGTTGGTTGTATGGCATTAGAGCTGAATGATCAAGTCACTTCCAACTTTGATTCATACTTTTCAGACTTAGCCTAAACGATGTGTACTGTTTCTTGTGTTTATGTAGATTATATGCCGAAATTGTTCAAGAAACAAATATCCTCTAAAGTACCTCAAAGACCGACTAGCAAAAGTTTGTGATGGCTGCTACACAGAACTGAAAAGCAGAGGTGAACTCTTTTTCCCCATTGGAAACATTGGGGTCTCTATTGGCGGACAGAGGCAAAGATAACTTTTGCAGGTTGGGTGTTCCAACACTTGGTGGCTTTTAAGAAGATATTGGACAGCCATTTGTCTCAATAGGTATACAGCCTCCTGCTTGAACAGGGTGTTGGACTGGAAAATCTTCAAGGTCCGTTCCGATTCTGTTAGTCTGTTTATGTTCAGAGTTTTTCCTCCCTTCAAACAGAAAGTAATGTTCTTATTAGGAACCAATATTTTCAACAGGAATCCTGTGGAGCTCCTTCATATTTGCAATCTGTTTAGAAGGGAAGAAATACCTTTTAGTCAACAATGGTGGGACACAATTAGAGATAGCCCAACTTTCTGAGGGTTATATCCAGGGGCAGATTCCTATTAGCACTGCTATCAGTGTGCTGTGCGCGCAGCTTCGGTTATCTTGCCTGTGTGCGTGTCCCAGCAAGTTTTTGCTTCTGCGCATGCACAGGAAGCAAAATCTTGTGAGTGGATGTGTGCATGAGAGATTTCAGTGATTTTTTTTGCTTCTGCGCATGCGCTGAAGGAAAACAAATCACCAAAATCCCACATGAGTGCACATCCCCTCATGAGATTTTGCTTCCAGCATATGCGCAGAAGCAAAAACATGGAAATATAGAAGATTGACGGCAGAAAAAGACCTTACGGTCCATCTAGTCTGCCCTTATACTATTTCCTGTATTTTATCTTAGAATGGATATATGTTTATCCCAGGCATGTTTAAATTCAATTACTGTGGATTTAACTACCACGTCTGCTGGAAGTTTGTTCCAAGGATCTACTACTCTTTCAATAAAATAATATTTTCTCATGTTGCTTTTGATCTTTCCCCCAACTAACCTCAGATTGTGTCCCCTTGTTCTTGTGTTCACTTTCCTATTAAAAACACTTCCCTCCTGAACCTTATTTAACCCTTTGACATATTTAAATGTTTTGATCATGTCCCGCCTTTCGCTTCGGTCCTCCAGACTATACAGATTGAGTTCATTAAGTCTTTCCTGATACGTTTTATGCTTAAGACCTTCCACCATTCTTGTAGCCCGTCTTTGGACCCGTTCAATTTTGTCAATAACTTTTTGTAGGTGAGGTCTCCAGAACTTAACACAGTATTCCAAATGTGGTCTCATCAGTGCTCTATATAGTGGGATCACAATCTCCCTCTTCCTGCTTTTTATACCTCTAGCTATGCAGCCAAGCATCCTACTTGCTTTTCCTACCACCCGACCACACTGCTCACCCATTTTGAGACTGTTAGAAATCACTACCCCTAAATCCTTCTCTTCTGAAGTTTTTGCTAACACAGAACTGCCAATACCATACTCAGATTGAGGATTCCTTTTCCCCAAGTGCATTATTTTACATTTGGAAACATTAAACTGCAGTTTCCATTGCTTTGACCATTTATCTAGTAAAGCTAAATCATTTACCATATTACAGACGCCTCCAGGAATATCAACCCTATTGGCAAATAGGCAAACCTTCCCTACCAAACCTTCCCCTATGTCACTCACAAACATACTAAAAAGATTAGGACCCAGAACAGACCCTTGTGGCACACCGCTTGTAACCTGTCTCTGCTCAGAATACTCGCCATTAACAACAGCTCTCTGATGTCTACGCTTCAGCGAGCTGCAAATCCACTGAACTATCCAGGGATTAAGTCCAATCTTCACAAAAATATGCTGAGACATGCACACATGCAAGATAACTGAAGCTGCGCTTGCAGCACAGCAATCGCTACAGGTGCGCCATCCTTTACCGTACTGGTAGCAACCCACTACTGGTTATATCTATATAAACCATGTTAAATGTGAAGTTAAAGACAAATTCCTTGTGTGTCCAATCACACTTGGTCGATAAAGAATTCTATTCTATTCTAATGAAATCCACACCATTCAGAATTTATCTTGAAAGCAAACTGTATAAAAATAGCTTTGGTTAGAAGGAAGTTTCTTTTATTGTGGCTTGGTTTTAACTTGATCAGAATCAATGGTCTTTCATGGATGAAAATTAAAGATCTCAAAGCAGCGTTGGGATGACACATTGCCCACAATAGGGTGCTTACAGTTGGATATAATAATGCCTGAAATGATACATCAAATAAACCTTTCCGTTCCTACTATTGCAGAGCGGCCGATAAGCATAAGCTTCCCTGCAAGTTCATCCAGGTTTTCAGGCAGTGCCTTCTCTTCTGTGTTTCACAATATCCACTACACATCCTTCAAAAGGCAAAAGAAAATCCCTTCAGCTCTTTTGGAGGTAAGATAACGAGGCTTGCAATAAATACAACAACATTTTTGCTATGTGATCTAATTACAATGCTTATCTGGACAACTTGGTGCACCATTATCTCTTTTGGGGAGGGGAAGGTATGGGGGAAATTCTTCCACAAAAGAAAGTATTTTGGATATGCAATTTTGGAATTGGGTATGTCTAGTCTAGTAGAAAAGAAGGACCAGGGGAGACATGATAGCAGTGTTCTAATATCTGAAGGGCTGTAACAAAGAAGTGGGGGTCAACTTATTCTCCAAAGTCACTTTTTTTCAAAAAGCAACTGGATTTTCTGGGTTTTTTTTAATTTGAAGATGTTTCGCTTCTCATTCTAAAAGCTTCTTCAACTCAGAGCTGAAGAAGCTTCATAGATGAGAAGCGAAACATTTTCAAAGAAAATCATACTTCCCTTTGAAAAATATCACTTTAAATAATAATAAAAGCTTTCTTTATATAATGTTAAATATGTTATAATTACTTGCAATAACGATTCATTTAATCATTTACTTAATGACTTACCCGTACTTTCTTACCAGTGGTGACTCTGATCTGTATAAATCCTTCTCTTACACCACAAGAGGGCGCTATGTAATTATCCAAATAAATATCAGCCTCAAGTTTTCAAACTCAATAGATTATTCAAAATGCTGTTTTTTTAATCAAAGATGGTTTTTAAAATACACATCAAAATTATAGCATACGCTGTTACTAATCATTTTTTCAATCAGAAGTCCCAAGTGTAAAAAACCTGTAAATACAAAGAAACCTGGATGACTTGGACCAGTTTCCTTGGCAATGTTTTTCAGACAGGATTTGCCATACCTTCTTCCAAGATTGAGAGTAATTGGTATCAAATCACCCAGTTGACTTTATGCCTTAAGAACTAGAATTCATGGTATCCCACTTTCTACGCTGATGCCTATAACTACTACACCAAACTGGCTAGCAAATTCATAGATAGATAGGCAGGGAGGGAGGGAGGGAGACAGAGATAGAGATAGGGATATAGAGAAAGAGATAGAGATTAGATTAGATTTATTGGATTTATATGCCGCCTCTCTCCGCAAACTCGGGGCGGCTCACAACAATAATAAAAAACAGTACATAATAACAAATCCAATGCCCACCAATCTAATTACAATTTAAAATTAATAAATTCATAAAAACAGTCCCAATAAATATAAAAAACAGGCACACAGTCAATCAGTCAAATGGCAAAAACAACATGGGCAAGGGGGAGATGTTTTAGTTCCCCCATGCCTGACGGCAGAGGTGGGTCTTAAGGAGTTTACGAAAGGCAGAGAGTGTGGGGGCAATCCTAATCTCAGGGGGGAGCTGGTTCCAGAGGGTCCCGTCGACTAAACAATGTCATGTAGGTCTTGGCATATTCGGGTCTTTTCCTGTGTAAGATTAATAGAATCTTGGTGCCATTTCGATGAGGTCCAACTCATCAACTCTCTCTATATGGGGTTACTTCTGAAAAGTGTTCGGAAACTTCAGATCGTGCAGAATGCGGCTATCATGGGCCCCCCTAGGTACACCCATGTCTCGTCAACACTCCGCAGCTTGCATTGGCTGCCGATCAGTTTCCGGTCACAATTCAAAGTGTTGGTAATGACCTATAAAGCCCTACATGGCATCAGAGAAGAATACCTGCACGACCGCCTTCTGCCGCACAAATCCCAGCAGCTGATTAGGTCCCATAGAGTTGGCCTTCTCCGGGTCCTGTCGACTAAGCAACATCATATCACGGGACCTTGGGGAAGAGCCTTCTCTGTGGTGGCCCCGGCCCTCTGGAATCAACTCCCCCCCAGAGATCCAAATTTCCCCCACCCTCCTTGCCTTCCACAAGATGCTTAAGACTCATTTATGCCGCCAAGCATGGGGGGTTTAACTCCCTCCCTCCTACCTTCTGATTCAAGCATTTGTGAATGGTGTGATTGTGCTGACCTGTCTGTTTTTTAGTAGTTATGGGTTTTAATGTAGCTTCTTACCATTGGATTTGTATTTTATTGTATTGCTTTTGCTGTTGTGAGCCGCTCCGAGTCCTCAGAGAGGGGCGGCATACAAATCTAATAAATAATAATAATAATAATAATTATTATTATTATTATTATTATTATCATCATCATTATTATTATAAATATTATTATACATAATAAATATAATAATAATAATATTTATTATTATTATTATTATTATTATTATCATCATCATCATCATTATGGTGCTTTTGGATGACGAGTGGGACCTCATCAAAACATCACCAATATTCTATCAATCTTACATGGCAAAAGACCTGAATACGCCAAGACCTACATACCTATACCTGTGAAAATCTATGAAAACACACACACACACTTATGGCAATCATTGTATGTGTTGTTCTATTATAGTGGCTTCCAAACTTATCACCCTGGTTTGCTTTGTGGAAATAAAAGTCCCAATTTAAATAAACATAAAAGCATAATTAATACTATAAGACAATTGTTGTTTTGTCATTTTAATAAAGTGCCTAGTAACCTCATATCTAGAAAGCTCCAAGAATTTTTTTAAGTGTTTATTCTTCGTCATTGCAACCAGTATGAATGCATGCAGTATAAGAAAGTGGGGAAGATTCTTGATAATTTAGATCTCTTCAATTCCTAAGTACCTGATCTTACAAGAGCTTTGCTTCCCCCTTCATTCATTCTATAGGTGGCAGCTTCGGGAGAGGGTTCTTCTATCAATGGGTATCTCAGCAGATGCAAAAGAGGGAAAAGGCACTGGAAAAAGTTGTGGTTTGTTATCAAAGGAAAAGTGCTCTACACATACACAGCAAATGAAGTAAGTTTTGATGTGTGGTGATGGGGAGTATTTCCAAAGTACTCAGAATTTATACAGGATTGACATGATTTTAATCCCAGCCAGGTTGGTTAGTTTTGAAAAAGCCAGACTAGGCAGAGCTGCTTAGTGCTTGAAAACCTTAGAAGGTGGGCAAAGCAGAAAAGTCACAAAAACTTACTGGAAGAAATCGTTTCTGTATAGCTCCCAAGAAAACTGCACGAATGTGTCCATCATATGGAGTCAGCTTTAACTCAAAGGAGTCTTTACTTGTTGCAGCAGATTCTAGCAGTTACCAACCTTAGTTGGCCTTTCAAAAAGCTAGTCAGAATTGGATCGGTTTAGTTCTTGGGTGCAAGACTACAAAAAGAAATAAATAAATCCCATGTTTATGAAATTGAGTTTGAGAATTCAGAACAAAATTCTGAGCAAAAGCAATGGCAAATCACGTAGGTAGAAGCTAAAATGTACGCATTGATTCCATTTGCTAGAAATCAAGCTCAGCCATTATATTTTTCCAAATCTGCCAAATACTAAAGTGTGCCACTGATTTGTCTAGAGCTATCGGATGGAAAAATCCCCGTGTTTATTATTTAAAAATGGCTTTATTTACATTTCACGAGCAAATCCAGAAAGACAAAGGAGAGTTTCTCTATTTTCCGAGAGCATTCCTCTCTCTGTGTAAGTCCTCTCTTCCTCTAAAGCCCATTTCCCCTTTTGCACTGATTTCAGGACAAAGTCGCCACTGAGAGTATGCCTTTGCTGGGTTTCACAATTGTCCCAGAAAAGGAAGATCGAAATATGGATGCAGTTTTCCATCTTTACCACAAGCAAACTCTGTTTTATAGCTTCCGAGCAGAGGATAATAATTCAGCACAGAGGTACTAGGTGTTGATCTGCCTGGAATAACATACTAACCAGTGGGAGAAAAAAAAAACGCCTGCAGTGCTTCTCACTTCTCTTACAAGCTTTTTCAATGCTGCTAAACTGAAATTACTGCTTTTGTGTAAACTTTTGGCAATGCCAGCTTTAACGCAAAGAGTCATTAAGCATTAACAACTTGGCTGTGGCAAAATGCTGGGGATGGTTTCAGTTAACTAAATGTAGACATGGTAGCTTTGTGTACATAAATACATTTCTTTCATTTGTGGTCAATGCTCATTACATTTTACAACCTTAGAAATATTCACAATAATGCCCTGCTTGAACAGATTTATGAACACCATACAATAATGTGATAGATATTAACTCATATGTCAGTTCCTTCAGTGCATACAACTCAATCCAAAGGATCTTAATTAGCAAATGAATTTAATAGGTCTTTCCCACTTCCAGTATGGAATTTGAGGTAGCCGTTATTTGGCCTGAAAGCAACAGACAAGAATATTTGCTTGTGTTCATATAGGAATAGGCACAGGAATTGTGTAAATAAGCAAAAAAAAAGTATTCGCAAATACTCAATACTCTTAATTTTTTTCACATTTATAGTATAATTTATAATAACTAAATGAATACATTGGACATGCAAACAAGAATCCTGAATGCACGTATCAATGGGGGAGAGGTCAATGCAATCCCTTAGATGATAAACATGTTTTAAGAAGTGTAGTATTAAATTTACGTTTGCATATCCCCATATGCTTACTGCAGCATAGATCTCTTTTTATTATCTTTTTATAATTCTGGTTAACAAACAAGGAAAACAGTTGGCTTTCCCACTACATATAAAAAATAGAGTTCAAAAATTCTCAAAATCAGCATGTGTTAAAACAAAGAGAATGTATTTTCATACTGGCTTACTTAAAAATAAATTTTTGATTCTTTTCCCCCCCTCTCCAGATGGATTGAAGCCATGGAGGAAGCATCTATATTATAGCATCATCCAAATGGATTCTGATTTAATGCAAGATTACCCACCCATATATTGGAAAGAACAATATATATAATCAAAATCTGGCTAAACATATGAAAAAGAAAATGTAGAAGCCTATAATTTTCCATTCTTAAACCTATCTCCTTGCTGATGGAAACAAAACAAAGGGAATATTTATGGACCCTTATTATCTTTGCAGGTTCATCACTAAAATGTGCTCTCATCTAACAGTTGCATCATGTTTTCAGGAAATCAAACAAACATATGCATTTCTTCTAAAAGATGTTTACTCATAACTCTGTTTTGTTTTCTTTAAGATAACAATTTGTCCAGTCATAAAACGGAGGGTTTTTTTATATTAAAATTTTGTTGCCTTTCTTCTTTCTTAAAAAAAGGTTTACACTGGCGTGCAGTTAAGAATGCTAGAATGAAGGGATATACATCATTTCTACCCTAGAAAGTATGTGAAAATCCATTCCAAGCTGGCATTTTAGTGGTTATAGATCTTCTATGGTAATTGTATAGTATTTCTCATAAACAGGGGTAACAGCTTAGCTTTGCGTATTAGGACTCTTAATCCACTCCAAATTCCAATCCAGTTCTTATTAAGATTGTACCAGTTTCTACTCCAAAAAATATTAAAACATTAATTTATTATAAGCCTTTGCAGTTTATTTAAAATTGATTTACGGTATCTAAATTATATTATTTTAAATAGCGGAAAAGGGTAGATCTTATTTATAAATCTTATTTTTAAAGTATAATTCTAAACCCAAAACAGGCATCAGCTTCAGAAAGGAAGAGCATTTAACTGTATTTATTCAGTAAACTAGAAATGCTCCAGAAAGCCTTGCCTAAAACTTATCATCAACTGTTATATAGGATGTCAGTCTCCAATATTGGAACAACCAATATTGTTAATCAGCTCCAAAATGATAGTTCACATTCCATTGCATTTAGCCAGCTGATCAAATGCAAGCATACTGTAGATGTTGCTATAACTACTGCTTCTAATAAAGTACATGGATGGTGTTTGGCAGTAGCATAGCACCTCATGACTGCGTTCATACAACATGCTTAACCAAGTCAATTAAAGTCTCAACAGGTGCATTTGTACAAAATGCTGAATTAGCTAAACTAACTCAGATAAGTTAGTATATAGTCCAGTGTATCTCACAGTTCTGAATATGAGTTAATCAGTTAATTTGTTAACCAAGTCATGATGTTCTATGACAGCAGACACATTATGCTCCAGGGAGTACAAGTAATCAAGGTCTTTAAAATTTTGCTCTCATTAAAGTTTGGATTATGTGCATTGCCTAAAGGCCAGGTTTTAAATAGAACGGGGTTGTGCAAAGCATTTCAAAAAGATGACTTGCAAAGTGTGATAAACGTAAGCAAAACACTCCTCCTTGAAACATTACTGCAAAGCAAAGCAGCTGTGTCTTTTTAAAAAAATTGTAGAGTTGCTTCCAAGGCTGCTTTCAGCTGGACATGCATCCACAAAAAAACCTTCAAGCTGAGACTCACTTGAGACTGCAAACAAAACCAATGGGCGATATGTGCACCATACGTGGCCGGATAATCTAAAACACTCATGTGAGCCTTCCAGCTTGAACCCATGGCAGATGACTTCATTTATATCAACACGCATCCAGAGGTGGGCTGCTGAGGTGGAACAGTGACGTGTGCTCGCCCCTGTGGCTGTGAGTGCTAGTGGGGTCCAGCGCAATTAAGCTACTGCGTGTCCAGCGCAATTACGTTACGGCGCCCCTGCATGTCCCTGCACGATGTTGCTTCCTGCCCAGGTGCAGTAGCGTAATTGCGCTGGGGTGGCTAGCAGGCAGGACGGGGTGGAACGCAGTTCCACCAGCAGAAATGAAGATGCGTGCACAGCTCCAGCTGATCAGCAGCTGTCACTTCCTGGATTACTGGTCTTGGCTCGGCTCTCCTTTTTTCCCCTGCTGCTGCTGCTGTGTCTGCACTCCTTGCTTTTTTCCTCTTTCCTCCTTCCTGGCCTCAGACGAGCTTCCCTCTCTCCTGCCCGGCTCCCCTCCAGCCTCATGTGGCGACCTCCCACCTGAGGTGCAAGCAGAAGGTGTGGGTGGAAGCAGCGCTGGCAGCATTTATGTTTCTGGCAGCACCTGTTCGCGTAGCTACCCAGCCTGAGGTGGGGGGGGGGACCCAGGAAAGGGAACATGGGAAACGCGAAGCAAATTGTCACCCCAGTGAGTGACACTGGTAAGATTGTAAGTCGAGGACTTAACAGTTCACTTGAATGATGATGATCATTCAAGCCACTCCCACCTGGTCACATGGCCGGCAAACCACTCCTACCCAGTCACATGATCATTAAGCCACACCCACAAAATAAGCCACACCCACAGTGCGGCAGTAAAAAATTTGGGTGCCCATTACTGTCTCTGCTAGCACTCAAAGCCACGGGGGTGAGCACACGTCAACCTTCCACCTTAGCAGTCCACCTCTGCACACGTCCCAAACTGCCCCAAGCCACCAATACTTGACACAACAATGAAGCAGAATATAATCTGTCAAAGGGGCATAGACCACCTTGTCTCAAAATGTTTAATACCCAAATCATGTTGATGCCCCTGACCCTAATAGAGCAACACTAAAGTGATTCGTTGCAGAAACATTCTGCTACCCATAAAATGTTTAGGATGGAGCAGAGGTGAAATGCTCCTGTTTCACTCATGCCGGTCAGTCATCAGAGAGCCAGTTGCGAAGGGAGCGTGAGACCCTGCCCACCAGCAGCCAATTGGGTTCTTTTACCCTCTGCACATGCGCAAAGGGTTTTGTGAATGCGCCGAGGGTAAAAGAACCCAAATGGCGGCATCTGGGTGAGTGGGTGGAGCCTCGCATTCTTTTGCAACTGACTCTCCAATGACTGACAGGCACGAGCGAACCAAGAGCATTGCAGCCTTGGGATGGAGATTTCAATACTGTGCTGATCAAACAGCACAACCATTATTGCAAAAATTCTGTGCTGATCAAACAGCACAACCATTATTGCAAAAATTCTGTTCACTATGGTGAAGCTTATGAGATTTTTGTTTCTGATGATGATAATGATAGGGATCTTGAAAACACCACTTTCAAAATACAAGATTTAATACCTTTCAACTAAACAGATTTACATTTATTTTTTAGTCTTTGAAGATTTCAGATGTACAGTAAGATACATTTGTTAAATATCTCTAGTATTTATATTCAGGATCATGACCTGATCTGCTAATTAAATTTTGAACTGGAATAGTTTGTCTCTTCTTTGTATAAAGGTTTACACTTTGTTTTTCAAATGAATTATTCATTTGTTTCAATTCAAGACTGTAAATGGCCTGGGGGTTTTTTTTTGGGGGGGGGGGGAGATTTTACCATTTCATTATTTCAGCATCAGGGGTTTATTTTTCAGTTCATGACTGCAGTATAGAAATATGAAAATAAAATTTTAGGATTTGCTTGGGTGACAGGCTACAAATTTGACCTTGTTACCTTACTTACAGTACTTACAATACTTACAATATGTAGAAGGAATGGAAGATTGCAATAATAAATAAATAAATAAAAATGCACTGGCGGAGGCAATGTTTAAATACCAAATGTAACCCAATCTGTAATGAAAGCTGCAATCTATTGTACTCAAGTGTTTTCAGATAGCACTCTAAGCAAGTCTGAAAACCAAACATGCAGTACAGAACAATTCTTATGATATTTTGGTGCTGGCATTACCTATTGTATTAAGTCTACAGAAGAAAAAACTACTACTCAAAATTGTTGTAAAAATATATTAATTTTTTGTTTTAAGAAACATGGAAAATAAAATAAGAGACCAAGTCTGTAGAAGTTTATTAGTATTTTGTGTCAATGGTTCACAGGTTAATTATGTTCACAGTATGTAGAAGTGACTAGGGTTATTTTTGGGGGAAAACATTTCAATTTGGTTTTTTTTCTCAAAATGATGGGGGAATCATGTTTAGACCAACAACAGCCTTTCCTGCTTTTGAGGTTCTTCCCACAGCCTGTCAACAGGAAGAGGCTAAGCTTAATCAGGCAGGAAACCTACAGCTGTTTTCAAATAGACTTAATTGAACTCTCAAGTCTGCGACTGAGACATAAAGAGTTTCGCTGTTCTTATATTTTAACAACAACAACAACGGAGTTGGAAGGGACCTTGGAGGTGTTCTAGTGCAACCCCCAGCTTAGGCAGGAAAGGCTACACTACTTCAAATGGTTATCCAACATATGCTTAAAAACTTCCAGTGTTGGAGCATTCACAATTTCTGGAAGCAGGTTGTTCCATGGATTAATTGTTCTGACTGCCAGGAAACTTCTTCTTAGTTCTAAGTTACTTCTCCCCTTGTTTAGTTTCCACCCATTGCTTCTTGTTCTACCCTCAAGTGCTTTGGAGAATAGCCTGACTCTCTCTTCTTTGTGGCAACCCCTGAGATATTGGAACACTGCTATCATATCTCCCCTGGTTCCTGCAACCATTCCTTCATGTTTTAACCTCCGATCCCCTTATCATCTTTGACACTCTTCTCTGTACTTTTTCTAGAGTCTTTTTGCATCATTGTGACCAAAACTGAATGCACTATTCCAAGTGTGGCCTTACCAAGGCCTTATAAAGTGGTATTAATACTTCACTTTAACCCACCTCCCCTGATAAGCACCTCAGCCTAATAGTCTCCCAAAATTCAAGAACCTTTTGCTAAATGATTCAAAACTAAATAGAGACGTAGATTGCTGGCTGTGATGTAAGCTCAAAGACTCGAGTTGTGAGCCTTGGTGGTGCAGTGGTTGGAGTGCAGTACTGAAAGCTGCTTCTGCTAACTGCTGGCTATAGTTCACTAGTTCAAATCTCACCAGGCTCAAGGTTGACTCAGCCCTCCATCCTTCCGAGGTGGGTAAAATGAGGACCCAGATTGTTGGGGGCAACATGCTGATTCTGTAAACCATTTAGAGAGGACTGTAAAGCACTGTGAAGCTGTATATAAGTATAAGTGCTATTGCTATTGCTAAAGACTCAAGTCGGTCAGCAACTGTTTGAGAAATACTGAACCTTTACACCATGTTGTGTAATGATATGAGCATCCCTTACCATCCACTCAACAAATAACTGGCCTCTTGTTTGAAGATCTCCAACACAGAACCCATTGCTTTACATAGCAGTGTGTTCTACTGTCTGGAAGCTCATCCAGTCAATCACTTGTCTCAATTACCTTCCCCATAAAGGGACGTTAGATATTAGCATTTAGCAATAGCATTTAGACTTATATACCGCTTCACACTGCTTTTACAGTCCTAAGCGGTTTACAGAGAGAGCCTATTGCCCCCAACAATCTGGGTCCTCATTTTACCCACCTTGGAAGAATAGAAGGCTGAATCAACTTTGAGCCTGGTGAGATTTGAACTGCCAAATTGCAGACAGACAGCAATCAGCAGAAGTAGCCTGCAATACTGCACTTTTTTTTGTTTACATTTTTTAAAAAATTATTTCACATCTTTGCATCACAAATACACCTATTCATTTTCTCAATAGTAATTTATTTATTTATTTAGTTCCATTTGTATGCTGCCAAACTCCCTAAGGACATTTAATACAATACTCATATACATATTTTCTATTTCATTAAGACAATTATGAATTTTTATACCGAGACTGCTTTTTGACATCCTTTACTCTTATTTCCCACAACCCTTTTCCCTATTCTCCTCCCTCTACCCTTACCTTACTTTCCCTCCCTTCTGTCCTCTACATACCGTTCCTCTCTCCTATTGCTCTATTCCCCCTTTCCTCCTATCCTCTTTTCCCCTTAGTCTCCTCTCATCTCCCTCTCTTCTTTCCTCCTCTTTCTCTCCTATTGTTGTGTTCTTTTATTCCAATAAATCTCAGGATGGCCTTCCAGCGGTCTCAATCTATTACTTGTTTAATGGCTATTTTCTGTTTCTTCTTCACATTTTTCACATATTAATATACTCAATTTTCAATGTATATTTGTCTGATTTAACTTTCCTATATTTCCTTTCTCCTGCCCCTCTTCCATTTCAAGTGTGTCATCTGGGTTTCTCTTTCATTTTTATTTTTCCTCCATTCATTCATACTGTATTTTTCCAATCAGTCATAAAACATTCCCCATGTCTTGTACAGTGATCCCTCGGTTAGCGCGGGGGTTACGTTCCTAGACCTCCCGCGCTAACCGATTTCCGCGTTATACTGGATGCGGAAGTAAAAACACCATCTGCGCATGTGCGCCATTTTTTTCATGGCCGCACATGCGCAGATGGTGGAGTTTGCGTGTGGGCGGCGGGGAAGACCAAGGGAAGGTTCCTTCAGCCGCCCAACAGCTGATCTGCTCCGCAGCGCGGAAGCAGCGAGGAGCCGAAGATGGGGTTTCCCCGTTGCCGCGCTGCGGAGCGGATCAGGTGTTGGGCGGCTGAAGGAACCTTCCCTTGGTCTTCCCGCCGCCCAGGCAAAGGGGAAACCCCAAGATCACTTGCCGCTTGCCGCTTGCCAGTCCACACCCCCCTGGATGAGCGGCCCCGCATGGCCCCAGCGCCGGACTCCGTTGCCGAACGCCGAAACCGGAAGGGGCGAGGTGGGGGGGGGAGAACGGGAGGCTCAGCATTCCGTCAGTCGCAGCGCTGGCTGTCAACTTTTCTTTTTAGCACTGGGGAGGCAAGTCAGCTCCTGCCCAGTTTTAAAAAGAAAAGTTGACAGCCAGCGCTGCGGCTGACGGAATGCTGAGCTTCCCGTTCTCTCTCCGCCCCCTCGCCCCTTCGCCCCCCTTTGTTCCTAGGAGAAGTGCTGGTGAGGAGCAGAAGGTCTGTCTTGCCTCAATCCCCAGCACTTCTCCTAGGAACACAGGGAGGCGAAGGGGCGAGGGGGGGGGGAGAGAAAACGGGAGGCTCAGCATTCCGTCAGTCGCAGCGCTGGCTGTCAACTTTTCTTTTTAGCACTGGGGAGGCAAGTCAGCTCCTGCCCAGTTTTAAAAAGAAAAGTTGACAGCCAGCGATTGTTCCGCTGCCGCCAGCATGGCCTGGCTGGCAGCGGAAGATGTAACGGAGCCCACGGGGGATTCGCCTTCCTCCCACCCGCAGCCGAGACTGATCGTGGGCTCCTTCGCAACCTCGGAGAGCTTCCAGGGCATGAAAGCTCACGAAAACCAGGAAGCTCTCCGAGGTTGCGAAGGAGCCCACGATCAGTCGGCTGCGGGCGGGAGGAAAGCGAATGCCACGGGGCTCGGCTCCCCCCTCGGCTCCCCCCCTTACCAGCCCCGCCGCGGAAGGCTCCATTCTGTTCCCTGCCGGCCCGATTGAGCGGCCGGCGGTCTCCATTCAGGGAACAGACGTCCACCCCCTCCTCGGTGTCCCCGGCACCCAGCGTCCCCACGCCGCCTCCACCTCCCGGTAATGCGCCCGACCTCTGCCTCTCTCTTTCTCTCTCATATACCACGCCGGCAACAGGGAGAGAAAGAGAGAGAGAACTAGCGTGGACTTATTTTTTATTTTTTAATATTTTATTTTTTTAATTAATATTTTTTGAAAAACCGCGTTGCGGCGTTTCGCGCTAATCGAGACCGTGCTAATCGAGGGATCACTGTAATACAATTCCTTTGTCTTTTACTGTTAAATGTCTACCTCTTCGCAATCTAGAATTTTTAAAATTATCTGTCCTTTTTCAGTTGTTTGATATTTCCAGTTTTGTGCAAATACTGTACTATTCTCACTACTGTTACATATGCACGATCAAATATGTACCTTATTTAATATAGAAATGTTGCTGGTCTTAATTCTATCTTACATTTTAACATTTCTTCTAACCACTTTTGTATTTTAGTCCAAAAACTTCTTGCGTCTGTGCATGTCCGCCAATGCTGCTGATGATAAGATCTTGGAATCTGATGACACTACCAACAACTTGCTGACTTATCTTTAAACATTTTTGCTATTTTCTCCAGTGACATGTGCCATCTATAAAACATTTTGAACAAATTTTCTTTATATGCTGTTGCCATTGTGAATTTGTAATTTCTTTCCCATAGCTATTGCCATTTTTCTAATTCAATTGCAATTAATTAAAACGAATATTTTGCCAAGAATCTTATACTTATTCCAGACAATACCAATAAAATTGGAGAAAAAAATACTTTGAAGGATTGAATAAAGCAATATGGCAAGAGAAAATGTTAAAATGTTGCAGGATGCAAGGCGTAGAAGAGGATTTGGTCTACCGCACTGGGAGATTTATTGTCAAGCAGCAGTGCTAACATGGTTGAAGGAATGGGTTTTATTGGGAAATGTAAGATTGTTAACTTTGGAAGCACATGATTTACAATTAGGATGGCATGCATTTTTATGGTTTGGGAAAAATAGAATAGTGGTACCTCTACTTAAGAATTTAATTCGTTCCGTGATCAGGTTCTTAAGTAGAAAAGTTTATAAGTAGAAGCAATTTGTCCCATAGGAAACAACGTAAAAGCAAATAATGCATGCAAACCCATTAGAAAAGAAATAAAAGCTCGGAATTTGGGTGGGAGGAGGAGGAGGAAGAAGAAGAGGACAGTCGCTGCCGAAGGAAGGTGAGGTGAATCAAAAAAATCCAAAAGGGACTCTGACGCAGCAAGAATCACGTGCCTCCCATACACCCAGCATGAGGCTGCCTCCCATACACTGCGCCAGAGATAGAAACCCAGGCGGGCGAGATGGGGGAACCTCCCACTCCTTTGACTGAAAGGCTGCTGCTGCTACCTGCTTCCTCTTCCTTCCCATGCTGAAGGGCTCCCCTCTTCTCTTGCTTGCTTGCTTAGTAGCCGGCGCCTTTCCTTCACTGTGGTGACTACTCAGTTTTGCTGAAGCTGAGTTGATCTGGCCAGGGCGAAGCACCCCCTTTTGCCTTTCCACGCCCAGATGCTCTAGGAGGCAGCGCGAGGGAGTCACCACAGCAAAGTGGTTTCTTCCCTTTCCAAGCACCCAGAGAAAGGAAAATGCTTCATTCACTCTGGACTGCCAAAGCCTCCTTAAGCATCACCGAAAGGCTCCTCTGGCAGCCCAGAAAAGCCCAAGATGGCCGGGATTAAAGGGGGAATGGCAGGAAACTGGCCAGGCCTTCGCGCTGCTCTCAAATTTCCTGGGAATTTTTTCTGGGCTCGGGTTATTAAGTAGAAAATGGTTCTTAGGAGGCAAAAAACCCTTGAACACCTGGTTCTTATCTAGAAAAGTTCTTAAATAGAGGCGTTCTTAGATAGAGGTAGCACTGCATTCTCATATTATGTAAGAAATAGCTTATTAACGATGTGGGAGAAAAAGAAAAATACTTTTACTTTTTACAATATGACATATCCAACACTGATAAATATACAAAATATTATTAGATATCAGGACATTCTAACAGAAAAGGGAAAATTGAAAAAAGCAAGATTTAGAAAAGCAAGGAATTGAGTTAGATTAGTATACATATTTGCAAATACAATCTAGACAAAAAAAGGATCTTAAAGAATATAGTTTTAATTTTGGAAAATCAGAACTGGATGAGATAGGATCAGATACAATCAAGACAAAAATGGATCTTAAAGAATATAGTTTTAATTTTGGAAAATCAGAACTGGATGAGATAGGATCAGATGAAAGAGTGATTAACCCTGGTGTTCTTTTTCGGGTCTGAGAGACCCATTTCAGTTTAGTTTCAGTTTCAGTTTAATCAGATTTGTATGCCGCCCCTCTCCGCAGACTCGGGGCGGCTCACAGCAATAGCAATACAATGTAAGACAAATCCAATATTTAAATTAATTTTAAAAACACCACAAATTAAAACCAATCATACACACTAGCGTACCATGCATAAATTCTATAAGCCTAGGGAGAGGGCACATGTCAATTCCCCCATGCCTGACGACAGAGGTGGGTCTTAAGGAGCTTACGAAAGGCTAGGAGGGTGGGGGCAACTCTGATATCTGGGGGGAAGTTGGTTCCAAAGGGTCGGGGCCGCCACAGAGAAGGCTCTTCCCCTGGGTCCCGCCAAACAACATTGTTTAGTTGACGGGACCCGGAGAAGGCCACTGGTCGCTGGGATTCATGCGGCAGAAGGCGGTCCCGGAGATATTCTGGTCCAGTGCCATGAAGGGCTTTATAGGTCATAACCAACACTTTGAATTGTGACCGGAAACTGATCGGCAACCAATGCAGACTGCGGAGTGTTGGTGTGACATGGGCATATTTAGGAAAGCCCATGATAGCTCTCGCAGCTGCATTTTGCACGATCTGAAGTTTCCGAACACTTTTCAAAGGTAGCCCCATGTAGAGAGCATTACAGTAGTCCAGCCTCGAGGTGATGAGGGCATGAGTGACTGTGAGCAGTGACTCCCGGTCCAAATAAGGCCGCAACTGGTGCACCAGGCGAACCTGGGCAAACGCCCCCCTCGCCACAGCTGAAAGATGTTTCTCTAATGTGAGCTGTGGATCGAGGAGGATGCCCAAGTTGCGAACCCTCTCTGAGGGGGTTAGTGATTCCCCCCCCCCAGGGTGATGGACGGACAGATGGAATTGTCCTTGGGAGGCAAAACCCACAGCCACTCCGTCTTATCCGGGTTGAGCTTGAGTCTGTTGACACCCATCCAGACCCCAACAGCCTCCAGGCACAGGCACATCACTTCCACTGCTTCGCCGACTGGACAAGGGGTGGAGATGTAAAGCTGGGTATCATCTGCATACTGATGATACCTCACCCCATGCCCTTGGATGATCTCACCCAGCAGTTTCATGTAGATATTAAATAGTAGGGGGGAGAGGACCGACCCCTGAGGCACCCCACAAGGGAGTAACCTAGAGGTTGACCTCTGACCCCCCACTAACACCGACTGCGACCGACCAGAGGTAGGAAGAGAACCACTGAAGGACAGTGCCTCCCACTCCCAACCCCTCCAGCCGGCGCAGAAGGATACCATGGTCGATGGTATCAAAAGCCGCTGAGAGGTCAAGAAGCACCAGGACAGAGGATAAACCCCTGTCCCGGGCCCGCCAGAGATCATCCATCAGCGCGACCAAAGCAGTTTCCGTGCTGTAGCCGAGCCTGAATCCTGACTGCTGAGGACCTAGATAATCGGCTTCTTCCAAGGACCGCTGGAGCTGGAGCGCCACCACCTTCTCAACAACCTTCCCCATAAAGGGAAGGTTGGAGACTGGTCGATAGTTATTGAGAATGGCTGGGTCCAGGGAAGGCTTCTTGATGAGGGGGCGCACAAGTGCCTCCTTGTAGGGATCCGGGAAGGATCCTCCCCAAAGAAGCGTTGACAATCTCCTGGACCCAGCTCCGTGTCACCTCCCTGCTGGCCGAAACCAGCCTGGAGGGACACGGATCCAGTAAACAGGTGGCGGAACTCACAGCTCCAATGGCCTTGTCCACTTCATCAGGTGTCACCAAGTCAAACTCCTCCCAGACAGATGGACAAAGACGTTTAGCCCCAGTCACCTCGACTGACTCGTTGTCAGTCGACTCTGTATTCCAATTAGAGTCGAGGTCCGCTCGAATCCGAGCGATTTTATCAGCAAAAAACGTGTTAAAATCCTCGGCACTACTCTGCAAGGGCTCCTCAACTCCCCCGATTAAGAAGGGAGCGGGTCACCCTAAACAGAGCGGCCGGGCGGGATTCCGCTGATGCAATCAAGGCGGAATGATACGCGCATCTTGCCGCCTTGAGCGCCACTTTGTAAGTCTTAACATGTGCTCTTACAAGTGTTCGATCGGATTCGGACTTACTCTTCCTCCATCGCTTCTCTAGACGTCTCTTCTGGCGTTTCAACTCCCGGAGCTCCTCGTTGAACCATGGAGCTCTACGGGGTCTAGTGCTGCGGAGAGGTCGCAATGGCGCAATTCGGTCAAGAGCCTCCGCTGCAGCCTTGTTTCAGGCCTCAGCCAGAGACTCTGCCGAACTGTGTACGAGTGTATCTGGAATATTTATTACTTATTTATTTATTACTTAGATTTGTATGCCGCCCCTCTCCGAAGAATAACCCCAAGCGCCTTCTGAAAGCCCTCTGGATCCATCAGGCGTCTGGGGCCGAACAGCTTAATCGGTTCCACCTCCCTGCGGGGAAGGATTGGAGCCAGGAAGTCAAGCCGCAGTAGAAAATGGTCTGACCATGACAAAGGCAACATTTCTAAGCCCCTTAGTCTCAGACCATTACTCAGTTGCTCAGAGAGGAATACCATGTCAGGTGCATGCCCCCCCTCATGAGTCGGACCCTGTACTACTTGGGTCAGGTCCATGGCTGTCATGGTGGCCATGAACTCCTGTGCCAGTCCAGAGGTTTCACTGAGCGACGGCAGGTTAAAGTCCCCCAAGACAATAAGTCTGGGGAACCCCACCGCCAACCCGGCTACCTCCTCGAGTAGCACAGGCAGGGCTTGTGACACGCAGCTGGGAGGCGGGTACGTGAGAAACAAGCCCACCTGGACCCCTAAGTCCAACTTCACCAGGAGGGACTCGCAGCCCGCAATCTCTGGAGCAACGAGTCTACGCAAGCCAAGGCTCTCCCTGGCTATAATAGCCACTCCTCCCCCCCTTCCCTGGGGTCAAGGCTGATGCCATATCTGAAACCCGGCTGGGCAAATTTCAGAGAGAGGAACTCCTCCCTCTGGGCCCAGCCAGGTTTCAGTAACACATGCCAGGTCGGCCTCCTCATCCAGGATCAGGAGAGCTTTATTTACCACTGACCTGGCATTGAGTAGCAGCAGCTTGAGCCCAGGGCCAGAATTACACTCATCACCAGCACCCAGGATTGGGTTCACAGAGCCGGAACAAGGGATCGTTATTAAGCAACGATCTCTCGTTCCCCTGGAACGGCTAGCTCTGTGGCCCCCGCCACATCTACCTCTCCCCAGCAGGACCGGAATACTGTATTCCGACCCTCTACCACCTCAGATATTGGTGCCCCCTCCCCTCCTGCCTCTCCAGTGTCAGGTAGGCTAATCAAATCATTCATACCATTTCCATTTATTTCATCCATACCAAAGTTCCATCCAGCCCACCCATAACAATCATTCATTTCATACATATCATCATACCCACCCCAATAATTCATTAGTTTTAAAAAACCCTTCTAATAAATTAGCTAAAATATTATTAAAAATTCCATATAGATTCAATTAAAAAAACAATATAAAGATCACTTACACTAAAATAGGATACCAATTAACACTAAGTTATTCTCAAGATCTTAATAGAATAACATATAATTATTAAAAAATCATTAAAGTTATAAAGTGCTAAAGTTATAGAGTGCAAAAAATATAGGAAATAATTAAGATGATATTCCATCAGGTCAGCAATACAGCACCAGTTCTAAAGAGTGAGTTCTGGGGAGAAAAGTTCAATGACCAAGGAGAAGTCCAAGTATATTGTTTTCCAGGATCTTGGGATCTTTGGTGCCAGCCACTTTGAGACCCTGTAAAAAAAATTCCCTGAATATCTGAAACTTGATATTTCATGTCTTTGGATCATTTCAGGGTTTCTCTCTAGGAGAAATTTTTTGAGGGTGGTGGGGGGCTTAGTTCTTGCTGGAAAAAAAGTCCCAAAACCTCTGTTCCCGGATCACCCTGACCCGGACCGAAAATTCTTCATTTTAGGTGCTTATCTTTGGTCAATTTGAAAACTTTTTTTCACTTGGAAAGTAGACTGAACATTTCTGCACACAATGAAATGAAAATTGAACTGAAAAAAATAATTCTTATTGGTTTATTTTGCTCATAAAAGGCGCCCCCCTTTTTTGTGACCTTATTTTCAATTTATAGATAGTTTAGCCTGCAAAATGCATTCAACTTTACTACAGTTGGTGTGGGATTGGTAGTTTGAACATTTCTGAACATAAGAAAAATATAAATGAACTGAAAAAAATGATGCTTATTGGTTTTTAAAATCAGAAATAAGACCCTCCCCCCAGGCCGTGTGCAATCATTTTCAATTTTCTTTTTTTTTAGCCTGCCAGTTGTAACCTTTTTGAATTTTTTTGCATCGAATTAGTAGTTTGAACATTCCTGAACATATTAAAATTGAACTGAAAAAAATGATGCTTATTGGTTTATTATTTTTTAAATCCCCCACCCCAGCCATGTGCAATCATTTTCAATTTACATTTTTTTAGCCTGCCAGTTGCAACTTTTTTGAAAACTTTTTGCATTGAATTTAGTTTGAACATTTCTGAACATGATATGAAAATTGAACTGAAAAAAATGATGCTTATTGGTTTATTTTGATCAACCCCCCCCCCCCCCATTTTTTGAGCATCTCGTGTGTGTTTTTTTCAGGCTACAAATCTCCAAGGAATCTTCCCCAAAAGGTTTGATATACAAAATTGAACATTCTTGATCATAAAAATATAAATGAACTGGAAAAAACGATGCTTGTTTATTTTGATCAGAAAAGGGGCGCAGCCGCCCCCTCCCCCACATGGCCTTGAGCAATTTTCTGCACTTTTTATACAGATTTGGCTAAAAATATTTGGAATATCCTTTTGCAAAGTGAATACATGATACATAGACACCTAATTTTATGAAATAAATCCATTTTACTAAAAACAAGTATGTAATTTTGAAATTAACAGCATAATTTGTATATAAATTGAAATAATTGAACACAGCGGGAGGGACATTTATGTGCAAAATAAACAAATAAGCATCAATGTTTTCAGTTCAATTTTCTTTTCATTATGTTTAGAAATGTTCAAACTAGTAATTCAATGCCAAAGTTATTGAAAATATTTGGAATTAGGGGCCTAGAAAAATTTATAAAGTGACATGCTTGAAAAACCGGGGGGGGGCCTTTATGAGCAAAATAAACCAATAAGCATCAATTTTTTTCAGTTCAATTTTCATATCATTATGTTCAGAAAGGTTCAACCTACCAATCCCACACCAACTTTAGTAAAATTGAACGCATTTTGCAGGCAAAACTATGTACAAACCACTATTCACAAAAAGGGGGGGGGCTTTTATGAGCAAAATAAAAATATAAGCATTAATTATTTCATTTCAATTTTCAATAGTTATAACAATATTCTCACACTAGTTCAAACTAGTTTCCAAGTGAAAAGTTTTCAAAAAGACCAAATACAAGTACCTATAATGAACAATTTTCGGTCCAGGTCAAATAGACCCGGGAACGGTACAAGTGTGTAGTGTTATCAAACAGAGCACCAGGGTTAAAAGACTATATAATTATTTGCTACAGGTAAAAATGGAAGAAGTGGTGAAACAAACAATGATAACTTGACTGCAGTACTCCACTCTTAACCACTGGACCACTATGGCAGGTAGCCAAGTTCTGTTGTCAAATTCTTCAGATCACATTTCAACATTTCTTTATTTCTTCATCACAAATTACTTTTCTAGTAATGCACCTAGCTATGGAGCACATTCGAACAAGCTCTTCAGTAATTTTAAACTTTGTATCGATTCCTCTTATAAAAATGAATAATTGTCAGTGTTTTCAATAGCAGCTAATGTGTTTAAAATAAAAAAATTCACAATGATCAGTAAGTTTGGGGGGGGGCAGCTTTGTTCTGTTTTTTAACATCCTTTGGGATTAGCCATTATCAATTATTTTCTTCTCTTCTGGGCATAACCTGGACAAAGCAATCTGCATAAATGTTTAAAAATTGCCTTGTAGAAAACATTTTTTTGACAATTTCCCTTATTGGTATCCATACCAGGATATACACTGTATAGGAAGGATAGAATAGAGAGAAGGGGAGGTGGAGTAGCCATTTATGTTAAAGAAACTCTAAAAACAACACTAATTCAAAATACATGTCAAGATCTAGAGACCCTCTGGATTTGCATGCAAAATAAAGACGGTTCTGTCATTAGAATTGGGGTGATCTATAGGCCTCCAGGGCAATCTGAGGAATATGACAACAGGATGGTGGATGAAATTACCCAAATGGCAGTAAAGGGAGATATTGTGGTTATGGGTGATTTCAACATGCCTGATGTTGACTGGAATATCCCCAGTGCCCTTACATGCAAAAGTAAGAATATAGTAGAGGCCTTTACAGGAGCAGCTCTGGCACAGCTGGTTAAGACACCAACTAGAGGGGAGAATATTCTAGATTTAGTTTTTACAAATGGGAATTGGGTTTCAGATGTCAAGGTGGGAGAAAATTTAGGTTGCAGTGACCATCTATGTTTGTGGTTTGATGTAAAAACTCATTGTGAGCAATCCTATAATGCAACCAAAGTATTGGATTTCAGAAAAACAAATTTTAATGCAATGGGGGAATATTTAGATAATGAATTAAAGGGGAGGGATAAAATGGCAGGAGCGAGCACCCAGTGGACTGTATTTAAAAAGGCCATCTTAAAAGCCACTGGACTGTATGTAAGACAAATAACTAAAGGTAAAAGGAAGAAGAAACCGCTATGGTTTAGCAATGATGTAAGGACTATAGTCAATGAAAAAAAGGCTGCCTATAGGAGGTATAAAGAGTCTGGAAGTATAGCTGATAGGGAGGTGTATAAAATGAGACAGAAGGAGGCGAAACAGATAATATATGCTGCTAAAGCCTCAAAAGAGGAAGAAATTGCCAAATCTCTAAAGAAGGGAGATAAAACCTTCTTCAGATATATTAGTGATAAGAAGAAGAAAAACTGCGGCATCACGAAGCTTAGTACCGGGAAAAATACATGCATTAATGGGAATAAGGAGATCGCTGACCATTTCAATAGCTACTTCTGTTCAGTTTTCTCAAAAGACACCTTACAAAATAATACTATAGAGGGATATAGCATTGCTTCCAACTGTACGGATTCAGCTCCAGTGATCTTAGAAGCCGATGTCTTAGAAGAACTTGAACGATTAAAGATAAATAAGGCAATGGGTCCAGATGGCATCCACCCCAGAGTTCTTAAAGAACTCAGATCTGTCATTGCTACCCCCCTGACTGATTTGTTTAACCAATCCTTGTTAACAGGAGATGTTCCTGAGGATTGGAGAATGGCAAGTGTTGTGCCTATCCACAAGAAGGGCAGTAGAGAAGAAGCTGGTAACTACAGGCCAGTTAGCTTGACATCAGTTGTCGTTAAAATGATGGAGACTCTACTGAAAAAGAGGATAAATCAGCACCTAAAAAACAATAACTTATTGGACCCAAATCAGCATGGCTTTACTGAAGGCAAATCATGTCAGACTAATCTCATTGATTTCTTTGACTATGTCACAAAGGTGTTGGATGAAGGTGGTGCCGTGGATATTGCCTACCTGGACTTCAGCAAAGCCTTTGATACGGTTCCACATAAAGAGCTGATAGATAAATTAGTGAAGATTGGACTTAATCCCTGGATAGTTCAATGGATTTGCAGCTGGCTGAAGCATAGACACCAGAGGGTTGTTGTGAATGGCGAGTATTCTGAGCAGAGTCAGGTTACAAGCGGTGTGCCACAAGGGTCTGTTCTGGGTCCTATTCTTTTTAATATGTTTGTGAGTGACATAGGGGAAGGTCTGGTAGGGAAGGTTTGCCTATTTGCCGATGACTCTAAAGTGTGCAATAGGGTTGATATTCCTGGAGGCGTCGGCAATATGGTAAATGATTTAGCTTTACTAGATAAATGGTCAAAGCAATGGAAACTGCAGTTTAATGTTTCCAAATGTAAAATAATGCACTTGGGGAAAAGGAATCCTCAATCTGACTATTGTATTGGCAGTTCTGTGTTAGCAAATACTTCAAAAGAAAAGGATTTAGGCGTAGTGATTTCTGACAGTCTCAAAATGGGTGAACAGTGCAGTCAGGCAGTAGGGAAAGCAACTAGGATGCTTGGCTGCATAGCTAGAGGTATAACAAGCAGGAAGAGGGAGATTATGATCCCGCTATATAGAATGCTGGTGAGACCACATTTGGAATACTGTGTTCAGTTCTGGAGACCTCACCTACAAAAAGATATTGACAAAATTGAACGGGTCCAAAGACGGGCTACAAGAATGGTGGAAGGTCTTAAGTATAAAACGTATCAGGAAAGACTTAATGAACTCAATCTGTATAGTCTGGAGGACAGAAGGAAAAGGGGGGACATGATCGAAACATTTAAATATATTAAAGGGTTAAATAAGGTCCAGGAGGGAAGTGTTTTTAATAGGAAAGTGAACACAAGAACAAGGGGACACAATCTGAGGTTAGTTGGGGGAAAGATCAAAAGCAACATGAGAAAATATTATTTTACTGAAAGAGTAGTAGATCCTTGGAACAAACTTCCAGCAGATGTGGTAGATAAATCCACAGTAACTGAATTTAAACATGCCTGGGATAAACATATATCCATCCTAAGATAAAATACAGAAAATAGTATAAGGGCAGACTAGATGGACCATGGGGTCTTTTTCTGCCGTCAGACTTCTATGTTTCTATGTTTCTATGGTTCATGACACACAAGATATACATTTTTTTTCTGTTGAGAAAAACATTTGTCCATTCTGCACTAAAAACTCTGTGTTCCTATTAATTTTTCTTCATGTTATATTTACTGATGAAAGCTAGGGGTACGTGTTAAAGAAATCACTCAAAGCCATTACAATTATTTATGAAAATAAATATATTCCTTTATTAAACCCATGGATGTAAAACCAGCAGCACATAAAATGTAATGTAAAAGTTAACATGCAGAAAAAATAAACAAACACACATTATGGTAACAAAGTACAATTGACTATATGAATTGATCACATCAGTGCTGTTGAGTTTTATGGAGCCCATTTGCTACAGTGCATGGAGTTGTGCATGAAACCCTTGTGAGAAGCAAAAAGTCATATTGCAGCCCCAGAGACAATACTGTTATTCAACAATATGAATTTGTAGTCACTTTTATAGTATTTTAAGAAAATAATTTGGTATTATTTTGTACAGACTAAATAACACTGCAAAATTATTAAGAATCAGTTGCTCCAAATGTGATCATGTGACTATGCGCTTAGCTATCATTACTTAGAAATTCAATTATAAATAGTTCTGGGGAAATTCATCATGGCACTGAACAGTTAAAGTGGTCAGTCCCAAGTTCAAAATTTACAGACCTTGGATGTTATAGAATTACATAGAGATTTGACTGCTATTACTTTGGATACTTGTTTATTAAACTAGTTTGCAAGTGGTTCTTAGGTTACAACGGCAATTTGGACTGGAATTTCTGTCACTGCACAATAGTTATAAAGCATAACATATTCTCTCTCTCACACACACACACACACATCGCCCTGGATTTCTGCTAAGAAAAAGCACCATATATCAATTAGTTAAATAATGGCTTGGACAGTATTCATAGCAGCCCACTTCTATTTCATTTACTCTGGCCATGCTCTGATCAAAAACTTGTACCTAAATGCCTTTGATGTCAAGCCGGTGCAGAAGTTGGTGATAAATTAACGCTTGCCACACTATCTATAGAATACATGATGTTTATGGGAACTTGGGAGGAGAAAAGATAGCCACAAAGCATTCTTTTGCTCACCCACCAGGGCAGAAGTGAAGAAAGGACTGGCCACGTTGGCACAATCTGAGTGGCCAACATGACAAGTTTGTGGGTGGGGGACAAGGGATGTAAACTTTCAACTGAGTGGGAAACTCAGATCCAGGTTTCCCTGTGTAGGTGTCAGGATGGCTTCAGAAATAAATTTGAACTTTGAGGAGTACTTTGACTCGGACTCTAATTTAGTTCGGATGTTACCTGGAACCTTGACATTTTGGCATTTAATTCATTAAATAATTCAACAGTAAGAATAGATGATCAAATCAGGACTGGCATTCTACACTAACAACAACAACAACAACAACAATAATAATAATTTATTAGACTTGTATGCTGCCCCTCTCCGAGGACTCGGACCGGCTTCCGAGCAGCCTCCGACAGACAAGGCAATTCCAGTGCCCCCTGTGGCTCCAATAATTCCAATTCCATCTATTATTGTAATTCATTTTCTATCACATGAACTGAAGGAGAAAGCACAACCAAGCAAAGAAGTGACCAAACAGCTCCTGAAAGAAAAGCTACTTAGCTCTTTCAAGAAGAATTTACTGCAATCACCCAGAGTGAAATAGCTGCTTGTGAACTGTAACAGAACAGAATGTAATCATAATTTCATCAAAATCTATGTTCATCACTTAGAATAGTGGCATAATTTTTTCTCAAAAGGAGAGGGTGCAGATCCCGCCCTGTCTGTTTCTTCAGAGGAAAGGTTTAAGAATAGTGAGAAAATTATGCGCTGCAAATTGGCCAGTAAGTAGAAGAGACCTGATCTTGCCTATGCCTCTTACATCAACTATTATGGTCATACACTAAAAATAAAAACAGGCAAAATAGTGTATTGTGATTGGTAGTAGATTAATAGTGGGCAGCAAATAAAAGCATTAAAAAAGCAGTAAAAGATAACAGTAAAAAACAGAAGTACATTGTAATTGATAGTGGATTAAGAGCAGCCAGTTAAATTTTAACTAATTTTACATACAGCATAGCAGAATTTGGTCATAGTACTAATACTGATCAGATAACAGTAGCTGACCATTAAAAAGACTAGCATTTTCTGGATATTTTATTAGGCAAAGTGTTATAAATTGAATCGGTGAAGATGCAGTACAGCAGGACCTGAGCTAATTTCAATGGTTCCTTGTCCACAGAGGCACAATCCCAGCTCATATGACATTTCCTTTGCATTGCCTCCCCACAAAACTGTGTTGAAGCGGTAAGCGGTACCTTGAGGTAAGTGTTTCTTACCTCAAGGGAACAAGACTGGACTCAAGATTGCCTCCTAAAACTTAATGGGCTGCAAATCCTCACTCCTAGTGGAAAGGACAATATGCCATCCATGTGGAAGTTAAAATAAAGTGCTCCTGCAACTCCTCTCTTTTCTCATGGTGCAAAGGCCAAGTAGTTCTCAATTTACAACAATTCATTTAGTGACTAAGCTACAACTCCACTGAGAGAGCCTCAGTGGTTACAGTGCAGTACTGCAAACTACTTTTGCTGATCACGGGCTGTCAGCCAGTTTGGCAGATCGAATCTCAGTAGGCTCAAAGTTGACTCAGCCTTCCATCCTTCCAAGGTCGGTAAAATGAGGACCCAGATTGTTGGAGGCAATAGGCTGACTCTCTGTAAACCGCTTAGAGAGGGCTGTAAAGCACTGTGAAGCAGTATGTAAATCTAAATGCTAATGCTAAAAGGTGACATGACAATTTTTCACTTATGACCTTTGAAGCATCTCCATAATCACGTGATCAAAATTGGCATCTGGTTCATACTTAACAGACGGTTGCTGTATCCCAAGGTCATGTTTTTGCGACCTTTTGACAAGCAAACTCAATGGGGGAAGCCACAGTTATTTAACAATCGAGGCAAGAAAAGTCGTAAAATGGGGCAAAACTCACTTTAATTGTCCTACTTAATAGAAATTTTGGGCTCAATCGTGATCGTAAGTCGAGGACTTCTACCGAAAAGGCAAGGGATGAAAAGTCGATACGCCGTCGATTCCCCTCAGTCTTCCAAATTTAAACCCTGACACTTCCATTAAAAGCGAACCACGACTCCTTCGCCCACAACCGATGCTTTTTCTTTATAAAGTTCGGCTTCCGCGTAGGTCTCCTAGCCCTGGCTGGCGAGGATGCCCCGCTGCTTTCCCGCCTCAAACCGCTCCACCTTTGGGGGAGACCGTTGGGAGGGGACGCATTAAACCGCCGCACGAGAGCTCCAAGCCATCTCCACCTCAGGTAGCCCCTCCTCTCCCCCGACCCAGCCCCGCCTTATTAGGCGGAGTGGGGCTGGGGGGGGGGAGGAAGAGATATGGAGGGGGCCGCGACAGGCGTAATGCTGGGAAGAGGAAGCAGGCGAACGCTCCCAGGCGGCAACAGCGGAGAGAACCGTGCCTGCAGGGGTCACGAACTCTGACCTTTCGCCAAAAGGCCCCCGCTTTCCCTTTCTCCCCCCAACATTCCTCCTGTCCCCCCCCCCCCGTTCCTACGCTAACCCCTTCGGTGCCGCTATCTCCGCCTTCCGCTCCCCCCCCTCCGTGGCGGAAGGCGGTGGCGGCCGCGAGGGGGGGCGGCTAACGAACCAGGCCCAGCGAACAGTTAGGAGGAAGCTAGCTTGGCGCCAAATCCTGAGGTAAAAAAAAAATGCACAACCGCCTTATGCCTGCAAGCGCCGAGGTTTTCATTCCGGCCCTGCGGCTGAGGCCGGCGAGCGGGCGGGTAGCAGTGCCGCATGGCAGGGCGTCTGACGGGCCGCGCGTGTCTCGGGTGGGTAAAGAAGAGCCTCTCGCTTTGGCGCCGCTCTTTTCTTTGCCGTGGGCGGCGTTGGACTGCCGCACGGCCGGTCTAACCGCGAGCGAAGAGGAAGGAAGATGGAGTCTGAACGGGCGGAGGCAGTGGCTTGAACCCGACCCTTTTACCTTTGCCACCGGGAGGGCGGAGGGGAGGGGGCGGCGGGTATTTTGCATACGGGGCAGCCCGTCGCCATCTTTGCGGACGTTTCCCCCCCACCCCACTCGCGTCGCTTAGAGAGCAGCGGCCTGCATGTTTAAGGCGCCCCGTGGCCGAGTTTGAGGAAAGAAGGCGTCGTAGTGAAGGGCCATCAAGGCCGGCAGGAGGGGGAGGGGAAGGGTGACAAATGGCGGAGCTTGTGGAATTGGCCTCCTGCCAGCTCCGCCATTTTGTGGCTTGCTTAGCCCAGGAAGCCGTTTCATCTAACAATTGCCCCCTCCCCGCTGCATTAGTAGGCGGGGCCGAACTTTGAGCGATGGTGATGTGGGCCAATACGCTCTCCGTATTTAGAGGTTGGGGCCGAACGTTGATTGATGGTAGTACTCTCCAATTAGCGCCGAAGCAGCTGGTTTCCTAATGAAAATGTATTGGTTGAAGGGAAAACGTGGGAAAAGGGAAGAGTTTGTGTGTAGTCTGAATTTAATTGAACATGGTTTAATCGTGGGATGCATCTTTTTTTGTGTGTGTAGATACTAATGCTTCCCATGTATGTCGTGGGAGCTTGATTCCTTGGAATTGAAGATAACGAAATTAAGTCAAAATATGGACAGCTCATGCTGTACACAGGGGTCGACAAAGTTGTTCAGAATCTAGGAGCCAGCCAAAAAATTTAGGAGCCAGAATTTTTTTTAAGCAAACTTGGTTTTTTGCCGAGTCTCCACCTGACATCGCTTTCACCCCCTGTCTCCTTCCTCTCTCATCTCTTTCCTTCCTCTCCCTCCCTTTCTCTCTTTCCTTTCTCTCCCTTTCTGTCTATCCTTTCTATCTCTCACCCCTTCTCCCTCTTTCATTCCCTTTCTCTCCCTCCCTTTCTCTCTCATTCCTTTCTCTCCCTCTTTCCTTCCTATCTCTCTTTCTTTTTCTCCCTCCTTCATATCTTCTTTCTCTCCCCCTTCCTCCCTCTTTCCTTTCTCCCCCTCCCTTTCTCTTCCTTTTTCTCTATCCTTTCTACTTCTTACTCTTTCTTTCTCTCCCTCCTTCATTCAATTTTCTCTCCCTCCCTTTCTCTCCCTTTCTCTCTCTTTCCTTTCTCTCCCTCCCTTTCTCTTCCTTTTTCTCTATCCTTTCTACTTCTTACTCTTTCTTTCTCTCCCTCCTTCATTCAATTTTCTCTCCCCCCCTTCCTCCCTCTTTCCTTTCTCTCCCTCCCTTTCTCTTCCTTTTTCTCTATCCTTTCTACTTCTTACTCTTTCTTTCTCTCCCTCCTTCATTCAATTTTCTCTCCCCCCCTTCCTCCCTCTTTCCTTTCTCCCCCTCCCTTTCTCTTCCTTTTTCTCTATCCTTTCTACTTCTTACTCTTTCTTTCTCTCCCTCCTTCATTCAATTTTCTCTCCCCCCCTTCCTCCCTCTTTCCTTTCTCCCCCTCCCTTTCTCTTCCTTTTTCTCTATCCTTTCTACTTCTTACTCTTTCTTTCTCTCCCTCCTTCATTCAATTTTCTCTCCCCCCCTTCCTCCCTCTTTCCTTTCTCTCCCTCCCTTTCTCTTCCTTTTTCTCTATCCTTTCTACTTCTTACTCTTTCTTTCTCTCCCTCCTTCATTCAATTTTCTCTCCCCCCCTTCCTCCCTCTTTCCTTTCTCCCCCTCCCTTTCTCTTCCTTTTTCTCTATCCTTTCTACTTCTTACTCTTTCTTTCTCTCCCTCCTTCATTCAATTTTCTCTCCCCCCCTTCCTCCCTCTTTCCTTTCTCCCCCTCCCTTTCTCTTCCTTTTTCTCTATCCTTTCTGCTTCTTACTCTTTCTTTCTCTCCCTCCTTCATTCAATTTTCTCTCCCTCCCTTACTCTCTCTTTCCTTTCTCTCCCTCCCTTGTTCTCCCCTGGGGCTGCCTGTGCCTGCCCTGCACCACCCAACACGGACGGACAGCCCCCGGTCGTCGGTTCGTCGCCCCCCACCCCCCCACGGAGGGAGATCAGGCTGGCGAGGGCGGTAGAACTACGTCACCAGCCACTAGAGGGAGATCGGGCTGGCGGGGGCGGCGAATCCACCTCCCCAGCCGCGCGGAGGGAAATCCGGTAGGCGGGCGGGTGGCCGCGGCTCCCTGCGCGCCCCTGGAAAAGCGTACAGGGAACGGTGCCCGGGGCCGCTTTAGCCGCCCCCCCGCTCCCCCCGCCATCTCCCCGCGACTGCCTGTGCCGCTGCAGCCGCGGCCCCCCCCCCCGCTCCCACCGCCAGTGCCCTCCCGCCGGGCTCCAAAGGACACTTGCCGATGACGACAGGGAACCTTCAGCTGGGCGGGGCGCTGCCGTGCCGGTGCCTCCGACCTCCCGGTTCCTGCTCGATGCCGCGGTTTCTGGCGCTCTCCTGCTGGGCTCCAAAGAAGGAAGGCGGGAAAAAGGCGCGAAGAATGGAGCTCTCCTTCCTGCCTGCCTTCTTTGGGACCCAGCAGGAGAGCGCCAGAAACCGCGGCATCGGGCAGGAGCGGAGAGGTCAGAGGCACCGCAGCGCCCTGCCCAGGCGGCACACCGGTTGGGAAACGCTGACATACAGTACAGCAGGCAACATTTTCTAGGCGCCAGACAACATTTTCTAGGCGCCACTGGCGACCAGGCGCCTGGGTTTGTCGAACCTTGCTGTACAACCATTATTGAGACAGATAACATTGTTATTTACGGTGCTCCTGCTGTTTAAAAAAACTGCAAATAACATTTCATCATAAAATTGATATGGTGAACATGATAGAAAACATGAAAACTAGTGTAGCATAAGAGTTAAGGTATAGACTAGAGGTACCAGGTTCAAGTTTACAGTTAGCCATGGAAGTTCATGCTTTGGACCAGCAAATCTCTTTTGTGTTAACATGTGATGAGGGGGAAAAGATAGAATGCTATGTGTGTTTCCTTAAGCTCCCGTAGCAGAATATAATAAATGATGCTTTTTACCAATACATACCTTAAAAAATAAGCCTAGTGAATAATTGAATGAGGGAAAACCACCAGAAATCCCCCCTGCAAACTAAACTGGGAGACTAAAAAAAGATTCCTGAAAAAGGCAGTGGCAAAGCTCTTTCCTGCATTGCAAAAAAAAAGTTTGTGTATCTTTGAATAGAGTAGAATAGAATGGAATTCTTTATTGGCCAAGTGTGATTGGACACACAAGGAATTTGTCTTGGTGCATATGCTTTCAGTGTACATAAAAGAAAATATAGATTTGTCAAGAATCATGAGGTACAACACTTAATGATTGTCATGGGGTCAAATAAGCAATGAAGAAACAATATTAATAAAAATCTTAGGATACAAGCAACAAGTTAACAGAACTTGAGCAACAAGTCAACAGAACTTGAGCTGAGCAAGGAGATCTTGTTTTATTGCAATAATGCACAATGCTCTTACCAAAATAAGACAAATATGAAAATACATATGCTAATTTATATTACTTGTTTCTCATCTATTAATGTGTTCCTGGTCATTTTGTGCTAATATTTTAATCATGTAATTGAATAAAATATCAAATGCCATCTACTTCAGTGCTTATTTTAAATCATTCCTTCATTTTCTTCCCATTGTTGAACCTAATTTTTCTTATGTGACCATAATAGCAAGGCTTATTTCTAAATAAATGGCCCTGAATAAGGACCTTATTACAGTCTGCTTTGCTGATGGTTCCAGTGGAAATGTTATCTAACATGTAAATATACAAATGAGGCGGTCTTTAATAAAGCAATACTTTCCAGTGCTTTGAACAATACACTTTGCAGGAAATCTCTTTTACATACAGGTTTTAAGGTTTATAATCAGTTTCCTCTAAGAACAGTTAATTTTTAATTTCAGTTTCTTTGCAAAACAAGTTGGACCAAATAGTCTGTGTTTGCACACATACTGTATTGTTTAGCCATGCTTTATCCCCTTAATCTAAATTTGTTAGTTTGTTTGTTTATTTATTTATTTATTTATTAGATTTCTATGCTGCCCCTCTCCGAAGACTCGGGGTGGCTAACAACAATAAAGAAGACAATGTAACAAATCTAATATTAAAAAATAATCTAAAAAACCCCAATTTAAAAGACCAATCATACAAACAAGCATACCATGTATAAATTCTATAAGCCTAGGGGGAAGGGAAAATTTCAAATATTGCAATGCAATTTTGGTTAATATGAGGTTTTCCATGAAAACACCCAAAAGCTTTAACTGGTCCAGAATGCACTGGTGTGAGCTGATAGGCATGGCATAGTCTTACTATGAGCTACCCATGTTTTGCAAGTTGCATTAGTTGCCAGCCTGCTCACACATACAATTCAAGGTATCGGTTGTCAGTTATAAAGTCCTACATGGCATAGAGCCAGGTTTCTACTTGGCCAGAACAAGTTGACAGAATTGGTATGCTCCCTTCAATTAAATATTACTGTTTGGACCTGAAAAGTGCATCATCTCTATTGTGGCACTTGCTTTCTAGAAAAGGAACACTGTGGCTTCTGCTCTGATAGCATTCTGGAAGGCCAAGAAGACATAGATATTTTCCCAGACTTGGGGTTAGAGTGGATGTGCTTCCTTTGCTGTACATAAGTCTTTGAGTGGCTGGATGCCATTTTGTTTATCTCTGTTGTCTTTTTATTTTGATCTCTGATATGTTGAATTGCCCAGAGTTGTTTGGAGGCAGTCAATATCTGACACTATTAAATAATTAAATAACAAAATTTACCAATACTGTATTCACAATAATGCTATTAGAATTAATGATAGTTAATCCAAACCCACAATAATTTTTAATAAACAGTTGATGAGTATATTAATACTTTGTTATTAGTTATTTGAAAAACTTTGGAATATACTGTACTTGGGATGCTTATATTGGTCTTAAAGAATATTACATATATTTCTTTGCTTTTTAAAGTTATAATTGCAACAATATACACTGCTCAAAAAAAATAAAGGGAACACTTAAACAACACAATATAACTCCAAGTAAATCAAGCTCCTGTGAAATCAAACTGTCCACTTAGGAAGCAACACTGATTGACCATCAATTTCACATGCTGTTGTGCACATTCAACTTTGTACAGAACAAAGTATTCAATGAGAAAATTTCATTCATTCAGATCTAGGATGTATTCTTTGAGTGTTCCCTTTTTTTAAAAGCAATATATGTGTGTGTATGTGTGTGTGTGATTGGATTGTCTGATTGAGTAATATATAGGGTGTTTAGCTGTAGTTTTTTTAATGTACAGTGGTACCTCGAGATACGAGTTTAATTCGTTCCGGACCTGGGCTCTTAAGTCGAGCAGCTCTTATCTCGAACGACTTTTCCCCATAGGAATTAATGTAAATAATTTTAATTGGTTCCAGCCCTCAAAAAACTCACAAAGTTAGTCTAAATTATGCAGAAAGACATGTTTTTAATGAAGAAATGTACATGTACATATAAATGAATAATGAAGTTTCTTTCACTTAACTTGTAAACTTTCTTAAACTTTTAAATTTACATATGTTCAACTTCTCTGCCACCCAATCCTGTAGGACAGAGGTCCCCAACCCTTTTTGCACCAGGGACCGGCTTTAAGCGATCAAGAGAGGAATGGGTGAATGAATGGACGGAGGGTGGGAAGGAAGGAAGGAAAGAGGGAAGGGACAGGAACAGAGGAAGGAAGGAAGGAAACTTATGAAAGGGGAGAGTAAGAGAGGAATGAGTGAAGGGAGGGAGGGAGGGAAGAAGGTGGGAAGGAGAAAGAAAAGAAGAAATAGAGGAAGGGAAGGTAAAAGAGAGAAAGAAAAAGAGCAAGAAAGAAAGAAAGAAAGAAAGAAAGAAAGGGGGAAGGGACAGGAACAGAGGAAGGAAGCAAGGAAACTTATGAAAGGGGAGAGTAAGAGAGGAATGAGTGAAGGGAGGGAGGGAAGAAGGTGGGAAGGAGAAAGAAAAGAAGAAATAGAGGAAGGGAAGGTAAAAGAGAGAAAGAAAAAGAGCAAGAAAGAAAGCTGCAAGCACCCCCCCGAGCCCCCCAGGCCGGCTGCAACCTTTTAAAACACGCGCGCCGCTTCGCAGCTGTCTCCTGAAGCCGAACGCGGAAGTTAGCGTTTGGCTTCAGGAGACAGCTCCTTGGCGCTTGTATCTCGAATTTGGGCTTGTAAGTAGAACAAAAATATCTCTCCCCTCCCAGCTCTTATCTCGAGTTGCTCTTAAGTAGAGCAGCTCTTATGTCGGGGTTCCACTGTATTAGATTTGTTTTGTATGCTTTGTTTCTATATTTATTCTGTGAGCCACCCTGAGTTTTCGGAGAAGGGCGGCATACAAATCTAAATAATAATAGTAATAATTATAAATATAAATCTATACCTACCTACGTACGTACGTACATACATACATACATACATACATCAGGGGTCGACAAAGTTGTTCAGAATCTAGGAGCCAGCCAAAAAATTTAGGAGCCAGAATTTTTTTTAAGCAAACTTGGTTTTTTGCCGAGTCTCCACCTGACATCGCTTTCACCCCGTCTCCTCCTTCCTCTCTCATCTCTTTCCTTCCTCTCCCTCCCTTTCTCTCTTTCCTTTCTCTCCCTTTCTGTCTATCCTTTCTATCTCTCACCCCTTCTCCCTCTTTCATTCCCTTTCTCTCCCTCCCTTTCTCTCTCATTCCTTTCTCTCCCTCTTTCCTTCCTATCTCTCTTTCTTTTTCTCCCTCCTTCATATCTTCTTTCTCTCCCCCTTCCTCCCTCTTTCCTTTCTCCCCCTCCCTTTCTCTTCCTTTTTCTCTATCCTTTCTACTTCTTACTCTTTCTTTCTCTCCCTCCTTCATTCAATTTTCTCTCCCTCCCTTTCTCTCCCTTTCTCTCTCTTTCCTTTCTCTCCCTCCCTTTCTCTTCCTTTTTCTTTATCCTTTCTACTTCTTACTCTTTCTTTCTCTCCCTCCTTCATTCAATTTTCTCTCCCCCCCTTCCTCCCTCTTTCCTTTCTCTCCCTCCCTTTCTCTTCCTTTTTCTCTATCCTTTCTACTTCTTACTCTTTCTTTCTCTCCCTCCTTCATTCAATTTTCTCTCCCCCCTTCCTCCCTCTTTCCTTTCTCCCCCTCCCTTTCTCTTCCTTTTTCTCTATCCTTTCTGCTTCTTACTCTTTCTTTCTCTCCCTCCTTCATTCAATTTTCTCTCCCTCCCTTACTCTCTCTTTCCTTTCTCTCCCTCCCTTGTTCTCCCCTGGGGCTGCCTGTGCCTGCCCTGCACCACCCAACACGGACGGACAGCCCCCGGTCGTCGGTTCGTCGCCCCCCACCCCCCCCACGGAGGGAGATCAGGCTGGCGAGGGCGGTAGAACTACGTCACCAGCCACTGGAGGGAGATCGGGCTGGCGGGGGCGGCGAATCCACCTCCCCAGCCGCGCGGAGGGAAATCCGGTAGGCGGGCGGGTGGCCGCGGCTCCCTGCGCGCCCCTGGAAAAGCGTACAGGGAACGGTGCCCGGGGCCGCTTTAGCCGCCCCCCCGCTCCCCCCGCCATCTCCCCGCGACTGCCTGTGCCGCTGCAGCCGCGGCCCCCCCCCCGCTCCCACCGCCAGTGCCCTCGCGCCGGGCCCCAAAGGACACTTGCCGATGGCGACAGGGAACCTTCAGCTGGGCGTGCCGGTGCCTCCGACCTCCCGGTTCCTGCTCGATGCCGCGGTTTCTGGCGCTCTCCTGCTGGGCTCCAAAGAAGGAAGGCGGGAAAAAGGCGCGAAGAATGGAGCTCTCCTTCCTGCCTGCCTTCTTTGGGACCCAGCAGGAGAGCGCCAGAAACCCCGGCATCGGGCAGGAGCGGAGAGGTCAGAGGCACCGCAGCGCCCTGCCCAGGCGGCTCTAGGCGCCAGACAACATTTTCTAGGCGCCACTGGCGACCAGGCGCCTGGGTTTGTCGAACCTTGACATACATACATAATTGGTCCTTTTAGAGGCTAATGTAATTTTCTGTTGCTTTCTTGCAAAAGAAATAAGGGTCTAATCATAGCATTCCACGATGACAGAGTTTTTTTAGCCTGATTAAACAGGCAAAAGAAAATTGCAAAAGCAGATGTTGGCTACGTTGGCTACAGAGAGGGCTGTAAAGTGGTGTATAAGTCTAAGTGCTATTGCTATTACTATTTTGTCAAATGTTTACTAAAATCATTTATCTGGTTAACTGAAATGAAAGCACAAATAGGATTGTGGGATTATGTTTAAGCAAATCTGAATGTGTTTGTGATGTTTGTATTTGATTTTATTTATTTATATCCCACCTTTATTTATACAAATAACACAAGGCAGTAAACATATCAAATATAACCTTCTTACTGTTATTTTAGCCACAACAGTCCTGTGCAGTGACTTGGGCTGAGAGAGTGTGACAGGCCCAAGGTTATAGAGCTGGCTTTTATGGCTGAGGTGGGACTAGAAGTTAAGGTCTTCCTGTTTCCAGACTGATGTCTTAACACTAATTGGTTTGATATAGCTTCTTTGAGACAGTTTAGAACTTTAGACAAGTCCCTTCAATTTTCTTGGCAAGGTTTTTTCAGAGGTGGAGGAGGACTGAGAGTGATTGGCTTCTTATCCAAGGCGTGGCTAGAATTCATGGTTTCTAGCTTGATACCTTAACCACTATAACTGGCTCTCACAATAGCCTAACCCTACATAAATTCATTGTTGTTTTTGATTTATAGCTTCCTCTATGTCTGACAGTATTAAATTCTGCAGTGTAAAAATAAAGAAAATTTACCTCTACTGGTCCCAAGTCTCTCTTCATGTTTTTTTACTTAGTGATTCCATATCCTAATAAAGTACTGTACGTGAAAATGGAAGGCATGCTTCTCTCTGTTCATAGTCTCTAGCACTTCATCTCGCAAGCACTCGGGGCATTTTGGAGAAATAAAGAAGCTAAAGCAAGAGTGGGCAACTATGGCTCATTTACTGATGGGCTTCAGAATCCAGAATTCTGGGTCTGGGGATGTGGGCAGTTGAAGTCCAAAAGTCATAATGTTGCTGTAAAGGGGCCATAGTTGCCCATCCCTGGGCCAAAGGGAGCTGATCATTTTTGATGTAATTTGCAAAATGCAGGTAGTCTCTGACTTAAGAGACTATCATTACACTTTACAATCTTTCAAAGTTGCAACAACCATGGAACAAATGTTTTACAATCTGTAAAGCACTTCATCTGTAGTAAATGATTGTGCTCCTCCATGGTCATGTGATCACATGTCAGGTCAGCCTTATGACCAGTCGCAGTATTTTGCAATCATGTGACCATGATTCATCAAAATGATGTTTTACTAGTTTCTGGCAAAAAATGCTCATTCAAATGAAAGTATTCACTTAATGGTCACTACAGAAAAGTCTGGAAAATTAATCACAGTGACATGAGGGCATCAACTTGTATCCTATGAGCCGCCCCGAGTCTTCAGGAAGGGGCGGCATACAAATCTAATAAATAATAATAATTTATGACTGCAGACTTACAACTGGATTTCCAGTCTCAATTACGGTCATAAATTAAGGACTACTTGTAACAACAACATATTTATTTTAGGAATGCCAGCGGTGTAAAAGTTTCTAAAATATTGTGAATTGGCAGAAAGATGAGTGGTTATTATAGGGCTAATTAAATTGTTCATCTTTGGGATGAACAGAAATTTGAACCCCAAATAGTATTTATACTACACAAACCTTAGTTTACTGTGCAGCTATAGTAAGTGAGCCCTAAGCTTGATTTTTCCTGAATTATTCCTTTTTAATATTACATTCATGTTCCATATCAATACATATAAATATTATCAAGAGATTTCTGATAGGGTGACTACACTTATAAAGCTTGCTGATTTAATATTTTTTTATTTTAAAAAATCACAAGTGTAGCATATTATACATACTACAATAAAATGTTTAGAACCCAATCATTTTTAAATATGTGCAACCATAAACCATTACATAATATTTATAACATCTTTCTGTTCAGTTAAAATTATGCATAAATATAATTATTCTCAATAATAAAAATGACAAAATTTCTAATTGTATTGTGCCTGATAGAAATTACTGGCATCCCTCCAAACAGGTTTTCTAATGATCTTTCACCATGGCAACCAATATGGAGGTGCTGGCTCAGCAAATAGTGGAGGCACAGCAGGTGGCTGAGGTGAGTGATGGATAATATTATAGTACTCTCAGTTCATTTCTAAAAAGAAAATACTGTTTCCAACTAATTACATCTAAAGTAGCAGTTATTTATATTACAATGGTTATTACTTCATAAAATATAAAGGCATTCCTTTTGTGTCGATAGACATTATTTATATGGGGAAAATATCCATTAAGAGATTTGGAAAACGTGTCCTTCCCAATCTTGCCAGCTTGCCAGAAAGACTGCTGGGTAAATGACAGAGGCCACATTTGAGTTTTCAACCATATTCCATGCCTTTCGTTTTTCTTGTAGCAACCTTAGCTAAAAGCTTTACATGGAAACTTTTAGACATGAAAGTCTGAAGGCAATAAGTCTTCAAAACATTTCTAAATCAAAACATTCATTTGAAATACCTTTATACATTCTTAACAACTTATGTGGTGTTAAATATCTACAAAAATTGTCTTTTCAATTTAGACCTTTCGTCCACATTTTATCCCATTGTTCAAGCATTATATTATATCCAACATTTTTCATCCACAATGCTTTACATATTCTGTAAAATTCAGTAATAACCTTAGCAATAATATGTTCATCATTACCGAACAGTAATATTTCCAATTCATTTTTCACAAAGTCAAACTCTATCTAATTTGAACCTTTCTTTCAATTGTAAATATTTAAACCAATGGAAAATGTGTCATTCTAACTCCTCTTTGGGTTTGAGGATAGGATCACCAAAATTAAAATATATTATTTGACCATAAGTCCACCAGTCTGGCTTTGACATCATTTTCTAATTTCAAGAACACATTGACAACATACTTTTAAATATATCCTTACTTTTAAATATATTTTAATTTCAACAAATTCTTGACAAAGAGAGTCATCTTGGTTTAGTGGTTAAGATGCTGACCTATAAATGAGGAGTTCTAGTTTTGCCCTAAGCATGAAATGCAGCTGGGTGACCTTAGCCCCGACCCTCTGGAACCAGCTCCCCCCGGAGATTAGGATTGCCCCCACCCTCCTTGCCTTTCACAAACTTCTTAAAACTCACCTCTGCCGTCAGGCATGGGGGAATTGAGACATTTCCCCCTGGCTTATATAGTTTTATGTATGGTATGCTTGCGTTGAATGGTTTTAAATTAATGGGTTTTTATATACTTTTTAAATATTAGATTTGTTTATTATATACTGTTTTATTATTGTTATGAGCCGCCCGGAGTCTATGGAGAGGGGCGGCATACAAATCTAATAAATAAATAAATAAAATAAATAAATCAGTCATTTTCTCTCAGATCAATCTACCTCACAAAGTTGTTATGAGGAAAATAGGAAGAGGAAGAAGTATTAGGTATGTTCACCACCATGGATTATTTATGAAAAATAATCAAGTTGAGATAAAATCTTTTTAAAAGTGATTAACTTCCAAATGGGTATCCAGTTATGTGCAGTCTAGATCAGGTATCCTCCAACTGTGGCCCACAGGACAGATCTGGCCTGTCAAAGCCATTAAATCGGTCTGGGCAGGACCAAGAGAATGCCCTGACCACATCGCCAGACCCACTGGCTGGCCCCCACCCTTTGGCCAAGTGCAGAACTTAGGTTTGTGAGGGCTGGCAGAGTGCTTTTGCAGGGTAGCAGAGTGCTTCTAGGGGACAGGAGATGCCAAAAGGGCAGGTGAAAGCCCAGGGAATGTCCATATGCTCTGCTTTTGGCTGGCAGAATGCTACTGGGATGAGGAGGAGCGGGGGAGACCAAAAATGGGCCACGCCTTTTGCTAGCCATAGAAAGAACACAAAGATTTGCCAGGGACTTCAGTCCATCCTCTCTCCACTTGTGGGGGGGGGGGCAAAGAGTCCCAACAGGAGGGGGTCTTTGCTAGCTTGGAAGGTCCATTTTCTCTGGCAACTGTAAGGCAATTTGAGTTTGGGAGAGATTTCAGTCCTGATCTGAGAATCAATCAGGAATCAGGTGAACCTCATTCCTTTCTGTGGATCAGCGCAACACAGGATTTTTTTGAACACCCACCCTGCCCCCATTTAACTACACATCTGCAAGAAGAGAAGTGGAAATAGGAGCAGGTATTCACATTGCCAGATCCACAGAAAGGCATGAGGTTCACATGATTCCTGATTGATTCTCATTCATGCCTTACTGTTGCCAGAGAAAATTGACTTCCAAACTAGCAAAGATCCCGCCCTTGATCCATGAAGAAAAAGTCAGAATATGTTTGTGTCATCTGCACCCCTATTTTGGTCCCTATTTTGACCAAAGCTGCCTCATGTATGATGTCAGTGAAGGGGATATTACTTGCACTAGGATGTCCAGAAGTGAACCCAGTCCCGCTGCCCATGGTGACTCCTTCCACAGGTGTTTTTTTGTTGTTGTTCTTTGTTTTTAACAGACCGGATCTTCCATAGTTTAAATCTACTGTACAGTGATCCCCCGGGTATTGCGACCCCGATCATTGCGAAACGGCTATATGGCGATTTTGCAACCCGGAAGTAAAAACACCATTTGCGCATGCGCGCCCTTTTTTCTATGGGCACGCATGCGTAGATGGCGCCGGGCAGATCAGCTGCTGGGCGGCTTCCCTGGGTCTCCTTGCTGGCGGGAAGCCCCCCCCCAGCACCCGCTCGCCCGCCGTTCACCCGGCTCGCCCGCCCTTCGCCCGGCCCTTCGCTCGCTGCTCGCCTGCCCTTCGCCCGGCCACCCGCCCTTCGCTCGCTGCTCGCCCGCCCTTCGCCTGGCCACCCGCCCTTCGCTCGCTGCTCGCCCGCCCTTCGCCCGGCCACCCGCCCTTCGCTCGCTGCTCGCCCGCCCTTCGCCCGGCCACCCGCCCTTCGCTCGCTGCTCGCCCGCCCTTCGCCGCTCGCCCGCCCTTCGCCCGGCCACCCGCCCTTCGCTCACTGCTTGCCCGGCCACCCGGGTTCGTTTGGCTTCGGGACATGCCGGCGGCGACGTTTTAAAACAGCCGTGCGGCTTCCCAACTGAGTCCCGAAGCCAAACGCGGAAGTTCGCCTTTGACTTCGGGACTCAGTTGGGAAGCCGCGCGGCTGTTTTAAAACGTCGCCGCCGGCATGTCCCGAAGCCAAACGAACCCAGGTGGCCGGGCGAGCAGCGAGCGAACGGCGGGTGGCCGGGCGAAGGGCGGGCGCGCGGGCAGGCAGGCGGTGGACAAGCGGCGGGCGCGGCAGCAGCGAGGAGTTTGCATGGGCGGCGGGGAAACCCCAATCTTCGGCTCCTCGCTAGCGCTGCGGAAGTAAAAACACCATCTGCGCATGCGCAGATGGTGTTTTTACTTCCGCAGCGCTACTTCGCGAAAACCCGATCATTGCTAAGGGTCCTGGAACGGAACCCTCGCAATGATCGGGGGATCACTGTATTTCCTTTGTGGAATTTAGCTACCACAGATAGATATCAGTCCCACCAATGGCCGGTGAGACTGGATGCCCCTGAAGGAAGACGGATGTCTCTACCCCTAGAGAGGGAGGCAGGATGAGCATCCAAGCGGCGGTGGAGGGAAGGGTGGAGGAGGTGGCAGAGCGTAATGGTTGGAATAACAATAGGAATAGGATGGAGTGGAATTGGGAATGGGAATAGGATGGAATGAAATGCAATGGAATGTAAATATGAGAGAATGGAACAGGGATATGTATAGGATAGGATGGGATGGAATAACAATAGCAATAGCAGTAGGATGCAGGGGGAATGGGATGGAATTCAATGAGGTATCCCAGGGCACTGCCAGGATTGAAGGGGATCTTGCAGGTAAAAGTTTTTGAACATAGAGTGTAGTGGAATGGAAATAGGAGAGAATGCTCATTAACACTGAAGCAAATATAACATGAATATTTCATATTTCATATGACATGGATATAATTTTAAATGGCTTTGAATGATGTATCAGAGAAATGGGCTGGAAAAAAACCCCTAGAATTAAATTTAATAGAAATCCAAAATTCATTGTACAGTGATACCTCGTCTTACAAACGCCTCATCATACAAACTTTTCAAGATACAAACCCGGGGTTTAAGATTTTTTTGCCTCTTCTTACAAACTGTTTTCACCTTACAAACCCACCTCCACCGCTCGGATGCTTCGCCTCCAGACTTCCATTGCCAGTGAAGCACCCATTTTTGCACTGCTGGGATTCCCCTGAGGCTCTCCTCCATGAGAAACCCCACCTCTGGACTTCCATGTTTTTGTGATGCTGCAGGAGAATCCCAGCAGCGCAAAAATGGGCGCTTCACTGGCAACGGAAGTCCAGAGGTGGGGTTTCCCAGCGAGGGGAGCCTCAGTAAAATCGCAGCATCGCAAAAACACAGAAGTCCAGAGATGGGGTTTCCCATGGAGGGGAGCCTCAGGGGAATTCCAAGCAGCGCAAAAATGGGCGCTTCGGCTGGCAAAAGGGGTGAATTTTGGGCTTGCACGCATTAATCGCTTCTCCATTGATTCCTATGGGAAACATTGTTTCGTCTTACAAACTTTTCACCTTAAGAACCTTGTCCCGGAACCAATTAAGTTTGTAAGACAAGGTATCACTGTATTAGGAAAGAAATAAACTGCATGGTTTGTTGTAAAAATGATTAAAGGATAACAGTTGGTTGCAATCTGGGTATGAGCAGAAGGATATGATTGCAGCAATGGCAGGCACAATTTTAGTCTACATCAATAGAAACATAGCTACCAGATTTTGTGAAGTAATAGTTCGGCTATATTGTACATTGTTCAGATCTCAAAAATTGTCGCCTGTTCCGTGTTCTACAGTGCAAGCAGCATTCAGAAAAGTACAATTATAGAAAAGCAGCCCAGAGTATTACAAGAGATTAAAAATGTTGAAAAGAGAAGACTGAGAGGGATTTGGCACAATTCAAGTACCCAAAAGGACACCTTATTAGTGTTGAAGTTTCATTTTGCTATTTATTTATTTAACACATTTCTTAACTGCCCATTTCCCTCAGAAAGGGGCTCTGGGCTGTGTAAAATTTAATCGATAAAACTAAGCATTAAAAATAGAATTTAAGATTTTTTAAAAAAATAAAACAACACAGTAAGAGATGCAGAATTCCAAGATGGGAAGGCTAGCAGTTGTTAACACAGATAAGGAGATGACGGTTCCCTCATGGAGCCAACTAACCCCATAGTAATGTGGGCTAAGCCAATACTTTATATCCAAAAGCCACTCACCCTATTGTTTTATTTATACATATGGGAAACATTTTACTACATAGTTAGTTTATTCTTTCAGAATTTTGCTTATGTAGGGGAGCACGCCTTCCGAAAAAGTTTCCTGCTGAGTTCCAAACTTCAATATTCAAAGAAAGGTCAAATTTTATTTTCCTTTGTCTCAAACTGCAAGACTCATATGGAGTCAGATTCTATGAATGCAGGTTCTGATTGTTAAGAAAAACCTTCTTAAGAACAGTCTAGCATTGAAACCAGTTACCCAATAAATAGCGAATTTCTGTTCTATGCATATGTTCAGAAATGAAGCAGCCATCTGTCAGGGCTACTGTAAAATGAGTGTAAAATGAGCAGCAGGTAGAGTGCTGTACTGCAGGCCACTGAAGCTGACTGTAGATCTGAAGGTCAGCGGTTCAAATCTCATCACCGGCTCAAGGTTGACTCAGCCTTCCATCCTTCCGAGGTGGGTAAAATGAAGACCCGGATTGTGGGGGCAACATGCTGGCTCTGTTAAAAAGTGCTACTGCTAACATGTTGTAAGCTGCCCTGAGTCTAAGGAGAAGGGCGGCATAAAAATCGAATAAATAAATAAATAAATATATATACAGTGGTACCTCAAGATACGAACCCCTTGTCTTACGAACAACTCGTGATACGAACCCGGGGTTCAGAAAAATTTTGCCTCTTCTTACGAACTTTTTTCAAGTTACGAACCAGCGTTCGGAGACTGCTGGGAAGCCGCGCGGCTGTTTTAAAAGGTGACAGCCGGGCGGCGGGGCTTCTCAGAAGCCTCCCGAACGCCGGTTCGTAACTCGAACAAAGTTCGTAAGAAGAGGCAAAATTTTTCTGAACCCCGGGTTCGGTTCGGGAGGTTGCTGGGAAGCCCCCCAGCCCGGCTGTCACCTTTTAAAACAGCCGCGCCGCTTCCCAGCTGTCTCCTGAAGCCGAATGCCAAAGCCGAACTTCCGTGGTATATATAGCGAGGGACTACTGTATAGTCATTTGTAGCATCCCATGGTCACATGACCAAAGAAAAGCCTGTTCTTTTCACAAAATGGCTTCTAAATTAGACATTTACCAGAAGGCAAATTGTTGAGGTTACTTTTTGCTTTACATAGAGCTTTTTGTTAGTTGAAAGATTTTTGTTTGTTTGTTTGTTTGTTTTGCTGAGCTGAGAGTCATACCTCCAGAAAAAAACTTGGGCTGCAGCTATACAGTAGTCCCTCGCTGTATCGCGCTTCACCTACTGCGGCTTCACTTCATTGCGGGTTTTCAAGAAATATTAATGAGAAAAATCATTCGCGGATCTTTGTTGGTTCGCGGGTTTCTGAGGAAGTCGATCGGGAGATTTAAACAGCCCACGGAACTTGATCGGCAGGTTTTTCAAAAAAAAAATATCTAAAATTGTAAATACTGTATTTAAATACTGTATCTAAAATAAATACTGTGTGGGAAGGGTTTATAAACACTTAAAACAATGAAAACTTACCAAACAATTACAATATAAATACTTAAATAAGTACTATCAGTGGATAAATTCCCCATCGTGGATTTCACCTATCGCGACCGGGTCTGGAACGTAACACCAGCGATAGGTGAGGGACTACTGTACTGTACACCATTTTATTGACTTTGGATCCTATGTGTGATCAAGATGCCTTTTTAAAATAAAAATCATATTAACTGCTAATGTTTTGTGATAAATCAGTTTCCTAACTAATATTTTTTCTCCAAACATTAAAAATCAGATGAAGCAATAAGCTTAATGAACAAAAAAAGTTTATAAAGCCTTAGTGGCCACACACCCTATTTTGCTCCAAAATGGCCACACTATTGACTTCATTTGCTGTTATTTCAAGGGGATTAGTAGTTGAAAGATGTTCCATGTAAAATATTGTAGGTTTTCTAAATTAATATTTTGACACAATTCCATGACTACAAAGTCAACCTTCTGATTCATTGTAGCAACTTATTATTTAAAAATATCTAATAGTTTTTCCTTTTTCAAAGTATCTCCTACACAGATAATTCAGAGGATGTTCATTCTGAAAATGCAAAAGAAAGTGAGTTTTCTATTGCCCAATAATAAAGTAGGGAGTTGATAATCAAATGTGTCCACATTCTGAAGTTCATGATTATCATGAACATCGTGAAAAAGATTGTTGCTTTTTCTCTTGATGTAGTGAAATAACCTTTCACCTCAATAAATATGCAGATAACTTGGAGAAGGAAAATATTTATTGGATATCTATAAGAGTAATAGCCACTAAATGGGAAGGCGCTAGCTATCATTTACCATTACAAGCCATTATCTTATTTCTTTCAGTTTTAGAGGGTATCTTTTTCAACTTTATCTGAATGATGGTCCAGAAAGGTGAGAGCATGGGCCGACTTCCTGATAAAAATACCATTGCTCAACTAGCAGGTCAGAATCAGATGTTTATAGAGAAAAGATTATTTAGCAATCTCATGAACGATTTAAGGAATTTGTGCAATAAAACAAAATTACCTCCAGTCTGACCAATATTGGCATTCACTACTTTGATATGGAATCATTTATATTACTGTATTTGGTTTATCAACTTTTATGGACATTTCCATTTATTTCCAATATATAGACTACTTTGTTTCATTTATAAATAATACTTGGCAACATACCAATTATTTGAGTTTTGAATCAAAATAGTTTTTTGAAGTGTATGTTATTTTTCTATTATATGTCAAATTACAGTAGTTCTCTTCCAAGAGTTAAAATGGGGATATAGTTTTGCAATAAATACTTTAAAAATAATTATAAATGAATTCTAATATATTTTTGATTGGAATGCAGTTTGATAAATACTGTTTTAAAAGATTAATAAGCTGTGAAAATGGTAGATGATTCATAAACTAAATACAATAAAAAAGTTTGTCCTGTTGTTTCATTTTATTGTTATACAATGTATCACAGAGTAACAAAATTATTATCTGATTAAGTTTACTATTTGTTCGTTAATAATCCTAGTTGGATCCAGGATAAACTAAGGAGAAATCTCTGTAACCTGGGTACATCCTTCCCAGTGAAATTAATTGTATTATTAGAGAAACTGCTTCAGCAGCTGGCAAAACAGCAGGAACACGTCAATTCTGCTTCCTTGGTTACAGGGAGTGATAGTGTACTTGACCTTCAGAGGAAAAGGGTCATGGGGAGGGCATTTTTAAATAATTCTGTCATTTTATCACTGGAATCTTTATATATGGAGTTCAGATACAACCTTTGGGAGTAGAATAAAACTGATGTCTTCAGTTTTCTTCAGTTGTTTTGCCCAAAGATCTTTGCTGAGGAAAAATGTAAATAAAACTGCAGAACGATTTGACACTGTAAGTATTGGAGTCTGCATAGTTTTACGTATGATGCAAATAATTCTAAGATTACTATAGATAATATTCTTCTTTAGATAAATATATAAAATATATAGGTAGTATTTGTTAATGCATTATCTTAATAATTTTTAATTAAATGACATTTTACCATAATTTAAACTGGTAATAATTTTTACCAAATGAATGGATTTTTCAGGAATATTTTAAGTGTTTAGAAGAGGTCATTATTTTCACACTGATTTTAACTAAAGTTTTAATCATAATTCTCAGTTATTGGTATATTTTACTGCTTCATATCCATTATATGATAAGCAATGTTCCTTAACAGATATGTTAATTTGTACTTTGTAACTATTTTTATAACAAACACAATAATTATTAATATTGTCTGATAAAATATATTACTGTATTTGATTTTGTATTATTCAACTCAGATTATTATTGCATTCTTTAAGAATAAGTCTAGTACTAAGTAAACTATATGCTTTCCTATTTCAAAATTTTCTAATGCAATCTTTCCAAGATTAATACTTTCTAAAACTACTCTTGCCATGGTGGCTGGGAATGATGAGAGTTTTTCTTAAAACCATCTAGATAGAAGCAGGTTGCCAAAGACTTTATTTATTTATTTATATTATTAGATTTGTATGCCGCCCCTCTCTGTAGACTCGGAGCGGCTCACAACAGTAATAGTACAATATATAACAAATCTAATAATTAAAAGTCATCTAAAAGACTGTTTTAGATTAAAATATATAAAGGTGAACTAGTAAGAAAAACAATGTTTGTTATATTCATCATATTCATGCATGCATATGCACAAATAATACAAACCTGTTTGAAATTAAAATTTAAAATAAATCCATTTATTTATATATTTTATTTCAAATGTGAATTGTTTAACCAAGCTAGATATATATTATTGTTTGTTGCAAATAATTCTTGAGTGGTACATTTGACATTTCTTGCACTTCATGTCCATTTCAAAAGTGCCATGCAACTTTCTGAATGAAAAGTAGTTGTGCTTTTCAACCATCTTCTCTACTGGGAAAAAAAATCAGCAACTTTAACCCTGCTGTTTCCCCTCGGGTCTCAAAGGACCCGAAATGAAGCTTGAAAATGTAAAACATTTTCCCTGCATATCTGAAACTTGAAATTCCATGAATTTGTCTCATTTGAGGGGTTCTTTCTAAGGATGGTGGGGGGTTTTTTGGGGGGGGGGTGTATATTTTTTGCTGGGGAAAAAAAGTTACCAATGTTACCCTCCAGGTCCTTTAAAAAAGTTGGTTCTAGCTACTGGAATGGTCTTTTTGAATACTTTTATCACTAGTATACTAATTTGAACATTTGTGAACACAATGAAATGAAAATTGAAGTGAAAAAAATAATGCTTATTTGTTTATTTTGCTCATAAAAGCATTCCGCCACCTGTTTTTGTGCAATTTTGTTCATTTTTATCTAGATTAGGCTGCAAAATCAGACTTCTTGTGACCATCTTTGGCATTGGCCTAATAATTTGATCATTTCTGAACATAATGAAATGAAAATTGAAATGAAAAAATTGATGCTTATTTGTTAATTTTGTTCAGAAAAGGGCCTTCCCCCCACCCGGGGCCGCCACAGAGAAGGCTCTCCCCCTGGGGCCCGCCAGATGGCATTGTTTTGTCGACGGGACCCGGAGAAGGCCAATTCTGTGGGACCTAATTGGTCGCTGGGATTTGTGCAGCAGAAGGCGGTTCCAAAAGTATTCTGGTCCGATGCCGTGAAGGGCTTTATAGGTCATTACCAACACTTTGAATTGTGACCGGAAACTAATCGGCAACCAGTGCAGGCCGCAGAGTGTTGACGAAGCGTGGGCAGATCTAGGAAACCCCACGATAGCTCTCGTGGCCGCATTCTGCACAATCTGAAGTTTCTGAACACTTTTCAAAGATAGCCCCATGTAGAGAGCATTGCTGTAGTCGAACTTTGAGGTGATGAGGGTGTGAGTGACTGAGCAGTGACTCCCTGTCCAAATAGGGCCGCAACTGGTGCAGCAGGTGAACCTGGGCAAACTCCCTTCTTGCCACAGCTGAAAGATGGTGCTCTAATGTTAGCTGTGGATTGAGGAGGACGCCCAAGTTGCGAACCCTCTCCGAGGGGGGTCAATAACTCCTCCCTCAGGGTAATGGACAAACAGATGGAATTGTCCTTGGGAGGCAAAACCCACAGCCACTCCGTCCTGTCAGAATTGAGTTTGAGCCTGTTGACACCCATCCAGACCCCAACAGCCTGCAGGCATCGGCACATCACTTCCACTGCTTCACTGACTGGACATGGGGAGGAGATGTACAACTGGGTATCATCAGCGTACTGATGATTCCTCACCCCATTCCCTTGGATTATCTCACCCAGCGGTTTCATGTAGATATTGAATAGCAGGGGGGAGAGGACCGACCCCTGAGGCACCCTGCAAGGGAGAGACCTCAAGGTCGACCTCTCACCCCCCACTAACACCGCCTGCGACTGACCAGAGAGGTAGGAGGAGAACCACTGAAGAACAATGCCTCCCACTCCCAACCCCTCCAGTCGGCGTAGAAGGATACCATGGTCGATAGTATCGAAAGCCGCTGAGAGGTCAAGAAGTACCAGGACAGAGGACAAGCCCTTGTCCCAGGCCCGCCAGAAACCATCCATCAGTGCGATCAAAGTGGCTTTCGTGCTGTAGCTGGGCCTGAATCCTGACTGTTGAGGGCCTAGATAATCGGCTTCTTCCAAGGACCATTGGAGCTGAGGCGACACCACCTTCTTGATAACCTTCCCCATAAAGGGAAGGTTGGAGACTGGACGATAGTTATTGAGAATGGCTGGGTCCAGGAAAGGCTCCCTAGAAGTGTCTCCTTGTAGAGAGCTGGAAAGGACCCCCTCCTCAAAGAAGCGTTGACAATCTCCTGGACCCAGCTCCGTGTCACCTCTCTGCTGGCCGAAACCAGCCAAGAGGGACACGGATCCAGTAAACAGGTGGCGGAATTCACAGATCCAATGGCCTTGTCCACTTCATCAGGTGTCACCAGGTCAAACTCCTCCCAAACAGATGCACAACGACGAGCTCCAGTCATCTCAACTGACTCATTATCAGCCAACTCTGCTATCCAATCGGAGTCAAGGTCCGTCCGAATCCGAGCCATTTTATAGCAGTCTTGTTATTGTTAATTTGTTTCCTCTAAGATGATTTTTATTCCTTTTGGCTTGGATTTAATGCTCTTTATTTATTCTTGTGGTTGCTTCTGACCATAAACTAAATTTAAAAACTATTCTAATTTTAATAATTATTTAATTATTTTATGTTAGCATTGGGCTGTAATTGGGCTGTAATACTAAACTGTGCTTGATATTTTAGTCTCGAAGGTCCTATAACTTCCAAATAGTTTACATTATTATCTTTAAATAATGTTTATTTTTAATCAATGCCACATATATATTTTTTAACTATTCTTATCTTCACATACAAAGAATTCCATTTTCTGGATTTCCTATTAAGATAATGATAAATTCATGAAAACAGGTTTATTCATGCACTGTGTCTGAAACTTCTTTCCTGATGGAAGGTTCTAGTCTACAAAAATAAAATGACATAGATACCACATTAACCAGCTTCTCTTCTGAAGTCCTTACAGTATGTAAGGGCTTATAAATTAATGGCTTATAACTTGGAGAATCTTGAACATGTACTCTGCTGTACAGTCCCCCAATCAAAATATTTTAATTATTTAATAAAATATTAAGTTATATAATATTCATTGTATTGTTTTGCCATATGTAAAGTTTTTTTTCATAAATCATTCTAGGTCCAAACTGTCCAGTCAATCTTATCTGAAACTCCAGTGATGACCAGCCCTTCCCAGCGCATCCAGATAATCTCCACAGATTCCACTGTATCATCACCACAACGTATTCAGGTATAGACTTGTCTTCTAAATGTAGCCTGTTTTATCTCTTTCTGCTTAATATGTAGCATCAAATAACAGAGCATTTTAATTTCATTTTTTTCTTCTATGTAATAATTTCAGACATATATAATTTTACAGTTGTTTAGCATCAGTGTATAACGAGCAGATTTACTATGAGAAAGTGATCTACTACTTGAGAGGTTTTATTTTATTACTGAAACTATCAGGGTGTCCAGCAAATATGGGAAATCAGGGAATTATCAGGGAAATCAACAATTCGGGAAATATCGGAATTATCAGGGAATTCATGAAAAAAAACAGAATAAATCAGGGGGGGGGAACCAAACTGTATTAAAAAGTTTAAAAGTCAGGGAAAAATCATGTTTAAAAAAATCCAGATAGCGCTACCTGGCAGAGTCAAGCAAAAATGAGCATAACTGTGGCAACAACTTGCTTCCTCAGCTACTGATATTTCTATACCCATAGCCGTTTCGTATGACATCATCTACGACTGCGCCTTAACTAGATCTGCAAGTTACAGGGAAATGTCAGGGAAATATCAGGGAATTTCAAAATGCTTTCCCCCTGGACATTCTGAACTATATTTTTGTGAGCATCTTGTGAGAGAACCTTTTCTATTTGTACACACTGGTGGACAGTATATGTTTGAAGACAGTTTCTTGTTTCATTTTGAGTAATTATGTATGTATTTGAAATACCTGTTGATAGAATCTTTCCATTTTTACTATAGCATTTCTTTCTTTTTTGCGTAACTTTAATCCATAATTTTGTAACAGGAAACATAACATCCTTAAATAATGGCATATAATTATTAAAAGCGAACTGAAAAGCTTGTTAAATTTATTTTTTTAATGTGTTAAATTTATTCTCACACAATACTATTTTTCTTTTTGTTATAGATTGTCACAGATCAGCAAACAGGGCAGAAAATTCAAATAGTGACAGCACTGGATTCATCAGTATCCCCAAAGCAACAATTTATACTTACTAGTCCAGATGGTACTGGAACAGGGAAAGTAATACTAGCTGCACCTGAGACTTCTAATACCAAGCAACTTATTTTTACTACCACAGATAATATTGTGCCAGGCAGAATACAGGTAAATACCACAGTTAAAGAATGATACTTATATTGGATATTCAGACTTAAGGGCATGCAGAAAAATGGCTTATACTTTAACTAATTAGCATGGGTCTGTAGAATTTATTTTCTAGTCTCCACATCATATTCTAAAATACTATCAGCTCAATAAAAATCAGATGATCTCAAAACACAGAAACAAAACTAAACATGTGGTACAGTTTATATACATCAACATTGTCATATTATGCAAACAAGGCAAGGGGCAGTGTCTTGAGGCAATTAGTAGATGGATGCCATGTGTATGAATCACTATAACTTTCTTTTACATTATCATGCCATCAATTACTATGTAAACTTTTAAACCTTTCCCTTGCTGGCTTTGCTATACTGTTGTCTTTTAATATAATTTTTCATTATTTCTTCCCTTTCTGCATGTTTATTTTGCAGCTGCACAGCTGCGGCACAGCTATGTTTTATGTTTAAAAATTGCAGCATCTTTTAAAAACAGTTTCAAATATAAATTATACTATAAACTTTTAAATGTTTCATTTTAGATTGTCACTGACTCTGCCTCTGTGGAACGTTTATTAGCTAAAACTGATGTGCAGCGGCCACAGGTAGTAGAATACTGTGTTGTCTGTGGAGACAAAGCATCAGGTAAGATGCCAAGCTATTGAATACATTTGCCTAAACACTCACACAGTACTAATCTTTAACTGAAAGTAAGGTTTGGTAAAGATAAAAACAAAAAACTTTTTTGGCAGCAGTGGGGATTCTTCAAGAAAGTTTAAAAAAAAACAACAACCCTGACTTAGAAGACTAATGTCCCTATTGTAATAGTGATATTGTTCATTTTCCATAGATTAGTCGGCCACTAAGTGCACATTATACCTTTAATCACATATGCAGTGAGACTATATTCCAGAGCTCCCAGGAACTTTGCTGCGGTTCTCGGTAGAGAGGGGCAGCATCACAAAAACTAGATCTTAAATTTATTTAGATTTAGATTTTAAATTTTAATCTGTATATCAAATGGAACATTTATGCAACAATGCAACATTATTAAATACATCCTTTTCTTTTGGACTGAACAATAAAACAATTATATTTAAAATTATTTTTGTAATGGTTAGGTTAAGCTTGTTTACTTTTGAATAATTATTGAAATATGACCAAAACTATTTTTGAGGTAGACACTATTATTGTACTTATTTTGGATTCATAGCAGTAATTACAGACTTTGACTTACAACTACAATTGAGCCCAAAATTTCCATTGCTAAGTAAGATGGTTGTTAAGTGAGTTTTGCCCCATTTTACAACTTTTATTGCCACAGTTGTTAAGTGAATCACTGCAGTTGTTATGTTAGTAACACAGTTAAATGAATCTGGCTTCCACATTGACTTTGCTTCTCTGAAGGTCACAATAGGGGATCGTGTGACCTTGGGACACTGCAGGCATCATAAATACATGCCAGTGTATTTGATCCTGTGACCATGGGGTTGCTGTAGCAGTCGTAAGTGCAAAAATGGTCATGTCACTTTTTTTCAGTACTGTTGCAACTTCAAACAGTCACTAAATTAATGGGTGTATATTGAGGACTACCTGTCTGCACAATCGTTATTTTTCAAGGCAAAGTGGGAGCACATTTTGCAAGAATCAACTTTGCAGGTACAAGCCATTATACTTGCACACCCAAATCTGAAGCCTTATCAGAATATGTTCCAGGCAGGAATAAGTTTTGACAAGATTCTACAGTAGTTCTGTTTTCACAAGACTCGTAATATTAACATCGAAAGCTAAGTTGCAGCACTGAAGAATAAGTGTAGTTTAGAGTTGACTGTTGGGTTCTTATTGCCCTCTGAATGTGGTTGTTTTCCTGCAGGTATTTGATTACCAAACTTGATAACTAACAACCACTATGCAGGACAAACATGTAGAAAATTGGTAGAATGCATGGTGTCATGGTGAAAGATGCTTAATTTCTCAACAAATTCTGTCACAAGTTCAACTGAGAAATTTGATATGTGAGATCATCAAATCCAAAGATGTTAGTGGAAACTTGACACATTGACAAATCAGCCATCAACAGGCAGAAATAAACCCCATTTACATAGTTATCCTCAACTTACATGCAGTCACTTAGCGACTTTTTGAAGTTACAACAGCTCCCTCCCCCCCCTAAAAAGTTCCAGGTCCGAATTTCTGATGGCTGCTCCCCTGCTGTCACATGATCATATATTGGAGGTTAAGCAACTTTCCTGTATTTATGGCCATTTGCAAAATACTGCAAATGACTGCATTTTATATTCATGTATTAATGTACATTTCATATTTATGAATCACCCATGTCCTTCAAAGAGGGACAGTGGGTGGCATAAAATAAAACATAAAAATATAAAATGGTATATGAAAATTACACTGTTAAGGTTTTGAAATTAAAAATTTAAACATTATAAACATTTTTAAGGAAGCGTGAATAATTAAATCCTGTTAAAAATTAGTTGTCATAGCATCAATCAATCCCACGACTGTGCTCCTTTGAGCTTCCCATACAAGGGCCAGAGCCATGTTTTAACCCCTTTTTAGAAGGCCAGGAGAGTAGGGCCCCTGCTTCACCTCTGGGATAAGAATATTTCAAAGGGCAGAGTTCTTTAACTGACAGGATCTGCACTGTCTGATTGAGTGATACAGGCAAACTGATGGGATGGAGCCGGTTCCATAATTAGTGACTCAATGTCATTTTTGCTGAAAACTCTGCATAAAAATGGTTCCAGTCACATACTGACACCTTTTATGTCTGTGGTCATAAGCTGACTTACAAAGTTAAATTGAGGATGATTGTAACTGTTTCATTTAAAAGATATAATTAAAAAGTCTTCCAAAAAGCAGGAAATAGCATCACATAAGCAGTCAAGAAAGAAGCAATATCCTAATTAAGGAACCATGAAGGAAAAAGCCACACTTCAATCTAGACTGGCAGAGAAAGTGTCTGTGTTTTGCTCTAAGTGACAGCATTAACATAACTTTGGCTACTGGCTCTATTAAAATATTTATAGGTGGGGTTTTTTGCTTGGTTTTAGAGTTATTCAACATTCTGAGTGCTTTTCATGACAACAGACAAAGTATATGACTGACTGAATGAATGAATGAACGAACAAATGTCATATAGTTAGTCGTCAAGTTATGACCATTCATTGTCATTGTTAAAAGTTACGTTGACATTAAATGAAAGGATTTATAACCCTCAAAGTTCCACCCATTGCAGTGTCCCCAGGGGCACGTTAACAAAATTTGGCTGTTTGGTAACCAGCCCGTACTTAAAACAGGTTGCAGTATCCCCCAATCATGATTACAATTGCCAACCTTCTCTGCGAAGTCAAAGGGGAAGTCGGTGGGGAAAAATCTCAAGCTGCTTGGATAAGGCTCTTCCTCCCCATCTTTTCTTGACTTAACACACACACACATGTTCTCCCTCCCCCTCACTTGCTCACTCCCACCCTCCTTCCCTGTCCTCCTTGAGATCACACATAGACATACAGCCACCAGCACCTTTCTTTCCTGACCTCCCTGCGCATATACTGCATTATAGCACATCCCCAACTCATTTGCCGCCCCTCCTTCTGCTTCCTGTTTCTTAAAGAGAGGTGGAATTATGTTAGAGTTATGATAACATCTGGGACCACCTGAATTGCTGTTGCTAAGGGATAGCATGTTGTCACATCACTCTTTACAACTTTATCATTTAATGACTGCAATCCCAGCCCCAGTTGCCATCCTAACTGAAGTACAGAATATTTATGTGGCGTCTAACTGGCTTTCACACCAAATACATCTTAATTTAATTACTGTAATAATATAAGACAGTACTACTATGAAGTAGAACTTCAAAAAAATCTAGAAAAGCCCTTTGAGTTATAAAAATTCAATTTTTAAAAGCTAACTGACAGACCCATTGAATAGTGAGTATTGCAGTGAGTTTTAAAATGTACTTTTTGTAATCATCATAGATTTCTTAGATTTCCCCCCTCTTTTTCAAGGTCGTCATTATGGTGCTGTCAGTTGTGAAGGATGCAAAGGTTTTTTTAAAAGAAGTGTGAGGAAAAATCTGACCTATAGTTGCCGTAGCAACCAGGATTGTATCATCAATAAACACCACAGGAATCGTTGCCAGTTTTGTCGGCTCAAAAAATGCCTTGAGATGGGAATGAAAATGGAATGTGAGTCTAAAGTCTATAACATATTTGGTTTCTAACAAAAAATAATGGATAAGAGTTTGGACATTTCTGTGAATAAAAGTTGCTTCTATTATTTCTATTGTTTCTATTATTGCACTGTTCTTATTCTTATTGTTTCTATTATTGCACTGTTTGTGTAGTCCTAGTCAAATTGTTTGACATCAATCTTTGGCTGAGCTTTACATTTAAATCTTCAAACATTCAGAGGTTTGTGCTATAAATGAAAGAGTAAAATGTTTTAACTGGTATATTGATTGATGGAAATGTGATGATATTCAAAACCAAAATGATTATTCTGATTTTGGGAGAGTTTATCTTGAATATGATAGTTTATTTTTTTTTAAACTAAAGGGCAAGTTGAAGGGATCAATTCTGATAGCAGAACTGGGGAATGTATCTGCAGTTCAGGGTAAAATAGTCTCTGGTGTTAAATAAATCACTAACATCTTGGTTGTTCAGATCAAGAACCAAGACAGGATGTGCAATGTCTAACTAAGAAAGTCAGTTGGTTTTGGAAAAGCATCTCTTGAGAAAATCATGACCTGGATTATTGAGAATCTCCATAGACATAACCCCAAATTTGAAGTTTCAGGCGTTTCCTCTACCACACGGTGATATTACTACATTTCAGGCACTTGATAATTGGGCCACATTTACAGTTGTCTGCAGTGTTCCATGGTCATGTGAATGTATTTTACAACAGCTTGGCTGAAAACCAGCATTTCTGGTTTTTTGGCAAAGCCGTGGCCATAGCAAACCATTGGTTTGTTTAACAACTGTAGATCAGTTTCATAACCACAGTGATTCACTTTTCAACTGCTATTTTAAAAAAAATTGGGCTGGTGATGTAAATGACCATTTTCCAACCATTTTCCAACCATCACAAAATATAACTGGGATTACTTATACTTTTGTCAGTTTCATCTTACTCTACTACAAATTGGGATTCTTTGGAAAAGTGGCTGTTTCTATGTCCTTTGAATTTAGCTATATTTCATAAATGTCTTATCTAGTGTGATACACTGTTCAAGCTGGTTCACAATGGTTCACTAGTTAACTGATATTGGTATTACAATTGATACAAGATTACAATTAGTATCATTTTAATTGTTATAGGGCTTTCCCCCTGTATTTAAAAAGTTGTATTTGTGCTTTATTTTTCTCAGACCACAAATAACGTGGAAAAAGACTTACAATTATTTTTGTATGTAGTGTCGCATATTTGAAAATTGATGATTAATTTGACACAATCTGTAAATTTCTACTTTTTTGTTATTACTGTTTATTTCATTGTTCCTTTTCTTCTTAGTTGTGTTTTTAAATATCTGTTAAAATAAAAAAAAGTTCTAAATAGCTTAGTGCCATTAGTATTATAGAAAACATCTCCAGACAACTTTATCCTATGTATCAGAACATGATACATGGATACAGGATGAAATAGTCAGTATATAGACCAGTAATGGTGAACCTATGGCACAGGTGCCAGAGGTGGCACGTGGACCCATATCTGCCAGGATCCGAACCGTTGCCCTAGCTCAGTTCCAATGTGCATATGTGTGCCAGCCAGATAATTTTTGGCTTGCACAGAGGCTATGGGAGGGTGTTTTTGGCTTCCAGAAAGCCTCGGGGGGGGGGGGGGTAGGGGAGGGCATTTTTACCCTCCCCCTGCTCCAGGCAAGCCTTTGGAGCTTGGGGAGGGCGAAACATGAGCCTACTGGGCCCATCAAAACTTGGGAAATAGGCTGCTTCTGGCCTCCGGGGGGGGGGGGGGGCTGTTTTCGCTTTCTCCAGGCATTGAATTATGGGTGTGGGTGAGTGATGGCAAACCTTTTTTTCCTTGGGTGCCGAAAGAGCGTGCATGCATGCTATCGAGTATGCCCAAGTGCCCACACTCATAATTCAGTGCCTGGGGATGGCAAAAACAGCTTTCCCCAACCCCTGGAAGCCCTCTGGAGGCCAGAAATGGCCTGTTTCCCAACTTCTGGTGTGCCCACTAGACTCATTTCCCCCTCCCCAGTCTTCAAAGGCTTCCCTGGAGCCAGGGGAGAGTAAAAATGCCCTCCTTCATCCCACCGGAGGCTCTCTGGAAGCTAAAAACGCCCTCACAGAGCCTCTGTGCAACCCAAAAATCAGCTGGCCGGCACACACATGCACGTTGGAGCTGAGCTAGGACAATGACTCGTGTGCCAGTAGATTTGGCTCCACGTGCCACCCGTGGCACCCGTGCCATAGGTTTGCCATCACTGGTGTGGGCACTTGCACATGCGTGATAGCACACGCGCACACTCCTTTGGCATCCAAGGAAAAAAAGGTTTGCTATCACTGATATAGACCAACCTATGGTTAAATGAAGCTTAAATGTGAGCTAATAGCTTTTAAGAATCTATGTGTTGCATAGAGTTTTATACCTGTGTATTTGTTGTGTTGTGATATAGCTGTACAGAGTGAAAGGAAGCCTTTTGATGTACAGCGTGAGAAACCAACCAACTGTGCTGCTTCAACAGAAAAAATATATATTAGAAAGGATTTAAGAAGTCCCCTGATAGCAACCCCAACATTTGTTGCAGATAAAGATGGGGCTAGGTAAGTAATGAATGTGTCTTTAAAGCCCTTTTAGAGTTCAGTTTATTTTCTTTTATTATTTATTAATTGGATTTGTAGGCCACCCCTCTCCGAGTACTCGGAGTGGCTCACAACATAGCAAACAATATACAATGTACAAATCTAAAAATCCAATTAATTTTACTAGACAAATTTTAAAACTCTACTAACATGTAAAATTATCCATTCCCATTCACATTGCAAAACATACTACATTTGTCAGCCAGGTATCAAGGGTCTAATGGCCCCAAGGCTGGCGGCACACATAGGTCTTTAAGCTTTTACAGAAGGCGAGGAGGATGGGGGCAGCACGAATCTCCGGGGGGATCTGATTCCAGAGGACCGGGCCCCCCACAGAGAAGGCTCTTTCCCTAGGTCCCGCCAAACAACATTGTCTAGTTGACGGGACTTGGAGAAGGCCGACTCTGTGGGTCCTAACCAGTTGCTGGGATTCATATGGCAGAAGGTGGCCCTTCTGGGAGTTGAAGTCCACAAGTCATAGAAGAGCCAACTTTGCCTACCCCTGCCCTAGTCCTTCTGATATTTCAATATAATTTCTGCAAAAGCAAAAACAGAAAGTATTTTGATCAACAATTTCAGAAATCACAAAAAATATGGATGTTAATGTTAATGATGTAACAAATAAATATTGTGGTCTTTAGTAACATAATGTTGTTTTGTTATTTTCATCCTCTTAAACAGATCAGCCAATCTTCTTGATTCAGGGATGCTTGTAAATATTCAGCAGCCTTTAATACGGGATGATGGTACAGTGCTACTTGCTACAGATACCAAGGTAGCCTTCCTTAGATTTAATTGCACAACTCATGTTTTCCTACTTTTCCTGATTGCTGTTTGCTGTATATGAAGAATTTCCTGATTGCTGTATATGAAGAATTTATACATAGATACTTTCTGCTGAGAAATATATTTAATATTCAGATCTTTGATTGATGTTATTTGGGACCCGAATTTCCATAGCTAAGCAATGTGTTCATAAAGCTTGACCACATTGTTTAGCAATGGCAATCTCTGCTATCCTAGTTGTTGTTAACCAAATCTCATGGCCATTAAGAGAGGCAACTTCTTTCTGGCTCCCTACAATCAGCTCAGTGAGGAAGCCAGCAGGAAGGTTCAAGTCCCAGATAGCTATTTAGCAGCTTAGCAGCAGGCAACGAGTATAGTTTGGAGGATTTATGAGAGGGAAAGGGAGGTATGGTGAGACTTGGGAAGGGTGCATAGACATCTGGAAGGCTGTGAGGCGATTGCACACAGGTGCACCCCAGGCCTGGAGAGGGTGTACACGGATGGTGCAAGTGACTGATAGGAAATAAATGCAGAGGAACTGGAAGAGTTATACGAGAGAATTGCAGCCTCCCCTGTTGACTTCCCCACTGACTTTCTGGGTATGTCGACAGGGAAAATTGCCAACAATGATCACATGATCATGGAATAGTGTAACTAGTCATTAGTATGACTTATTTGCCAAGATTGCAACCATATGGGTGCAAGGGTACTGGGATAGTAAGAACTCTGAGGACTGGTCATAAACATCATTTGTTCCCCACCATCATATGTTTGAATGGTTTCTGAACAACGTTTGTAAGCTGAGTGCTACTTGCTCGACTATAGAATAGACTATAGTAATGAAAAACAGGCCTGGCTTTATCAACCCCCTGATGTGTATTATATTATTTGGTTGATATTATTTACATTTCTTAAACCATTCATTGTAATTTTATCCTCTTCATTTTAATTATTTTTGTATCTGTATTAGGAAAGAGGCACAGATTATATTTAAAGAATCTCAGCCATTTAATGCAGTGTTATTTTTATTTATTTATTTATTTTGTAGGCTGAGACAAGCCAAGGTGCTTTGGGAACACTAGCAAATGTGGTAACATCACTTGCCAGCCTTACCGAATCTCTTAATAATGGGGATACTTCAGAAATTTCACAAGAAGACCAATCTGCAAGTGAGATTACTAGGTGGGTGCTTCGTATTAGAAATTTTTCTAATTGGTCTCTGATGAAACTAAAATATTGATAATTTTTAAAAAAATGAATTTCATTCTCTTGTTAGACTTAAGAATCAAGTGAACTGATATTTCTTAACACACTTGAATATTGAAAAGTAGTTAAGAAGAACAGTACAAAAACAGTACAAGTATTGACTGTATGCTGTGTAAAAATTCTGTATTTTTCAGATTATAAAATATACACCTTAGTTTTGGGGGAGGAAAATAAATTCTGTCTACCAGGTATTCATCTGTCTACCTACCACTCCTTAGCCTACTAGTCAGCTTCAGCCCATTAGTTCGCTTACTGATTTTGAGGTTGCAGATGATTGGTGCTATGCTTCTAAAGCACAGCTGATTGTTGGAGAGCAGCAATAAGAAAAGCAAGCAAAGCACAGAAGATCGTTTAATTTGTGTTTGGGCTGAAAAACAGCTTCAAAAGCACAGCTGATCCTTGGAGGAAGCTCCAGTGACTAAAGCAGGCAATGCGAGGAAGGGATAAAAGAAGGCAGCAGCTGTTCCGGGTAACCATTTGGGGCACCGTGCATCGAGTGTTTGGAGGCTGAAAACACAAGGCAAGGAGCCCAAAAGTAAAAGCCATTGCCAGTGGTGGTCTTTCCAGCCAGGAAGAGAATGCACAAAGGCTGAAGGGTAGGGTGGACAGGGGCTATATTTGGTATATAAGGCGCACCCAAATTTGCAGCCTCTTTTAGGAGGGAGAAAGGGCATCTTATACTCTGAAAAATACAATAAGTTGCCATTTGCAATTATAATTTCACTTCTTTTTAAATAATTGGCAACTGATTTTGGTATTCTTATGCAAAATGTATCCAAATTTATGATACATACAGGTGTACCTATAGTATTGCAATGTCAAAGAATCCTGTTCACATTTGAATCCATTTCATTATTTTACGTTTGTTTATTTGTTTATTTATTTATTTATTTATTCCCATCAAATAATCAGTAAAGTATGCCTGGAAATCCTGATAATTTCCCTAGAGCTGCAAATAACTTTCTATTTGGGGGTTATTTGTGATGTTATTGATTGAGGGATGAGATTTCACTGGTTTTATTTTATTTTTCATTCATTCATTCATTTGGATTTCTAGGCCCCCTTTCTCCAGAGGATTCAGGGCGGCTTATAGGATAAATTTATGAAACCCAAGCATAAAACCTACCGTATTTTTCGCTCCATAAGACGCAGTTTTTTTCCTCCCAAAGTAGGATGAAAAATCAGCCCCGTCTTATGGAGCGAAGATGCAGGGAGGGGGGGGGGGGAGGCTGCGAACTCGGAAGCGCCATCCCGCCGGCTGGCTGGCTAGCTGCTGCCTGGCCCCCTCCCTCCCGGAGGAGGGTCTCCCTCCGCACCACCAGCGGCGCTCCCCCCGCCAGCCAGCCAGCCAGCCAAGCCCCGCGCCCGCCGGAACCGGCTCCTCGCTCTCCCCCCGCCGCCCGCCGCGTTTGCAGGAGGTGGGGAGGGTCGGGCGGCCCGCCAAGGCCAGGAGGGACGCCGCTGCCCCCCCTTCCCTCTCTCCGCCCGCCGCTGCGCCTCCTTGACGCCGAGAGGAAATGCCGGCAAAGGCTTTTCTCAGCGGAGGCCGGCGAAGGCAATATTCAATGTCGGGGGCGCATGGGCGGTTGCGCGCGCTCCCTATCTCCCTGCTAGCCCACTCGGAATATTCAAAATAAGAAAAGCCTTTGCCGGTGAAGGTTTTTCTTATTTTGAATATTCCGAGTGGGCTAGCAGGGAGATAGGGAGCGCGTGCAACCGCCCGTGCACCCCCGACATTGAATATCACCTTTGCCGCCGGCCCCGCCTCTCCTACAACCCCCTTGCTGAGAGCCCGGGACGAAAGTGCTCTCGGCAAAGGTGAGGCGGGCAGGGCGTGCGCGCGTCACCGCTGAGAAGAACGGAGAGAGAACGAGAGTGAGTGAGAGCAACAGACAGCAAGATAGTGAGAAAGAGAGAGTGAGAGAAAGGGGGGGAGAGAGAGAAAGAGAGAGGGGGAGAGAGAGAAAGAGAGGGAGAGGGAGAAAGAGTGGGACAGGGGGGAGAGATAGCAAGAGAAAGAGAGAGGGAAAGGGGGGAGAGAAAGAGAGAGGGAGAGGGGGGAGAGATAGCAAGAGAGCGAGAGAGAGAAAGAGAGGGAAAGGGGGAGAGAGGGGGGAGAGAAAGAGAGAGTGAGGGAGAGAGAGGAGATAAAGGAAGAGGAGAGAGAGAAAGGAAGAGAAAGAAAGAAAGAGGGATAGAAAGAGAGAGAGAGTGAGAGATGCTCAGTGAGCCTTTCTTTGAAGTTGCCTTTCTTTCTTTCTTTCTTTCTTTCTCTTGCTCTCTTGCTCTTTCATTCTTTTTTCTTTCTCTTGCTTTCTTTCTTTCTCTTTCTTCCTCTCCTTCCTTCCTTCCCTCCTTCCATTTCTTTCATTCCCCCTCTCTATTTTTATTTCTCTTTCATTTTCTTTCTTGCTTTCTTTCTTGCTCTTCTTCTTTCTCTCTTTTACCTTCCCTTCCTCTATTTCTTCTTTTCTTTCTCCTTCCTACCTTCTTCCCTCCCTCCCTCCCTTCAGTCCTTCCTCTCTTACTCTCCCCTTTCATAAGTTTCCTTGCTTCCTTCCTCTGTTCCTGTTCCTTCCCCCTTTCTTTCTTTCTTTCTTTCTTTCCTTCCTTCCTTTCCTCCCTCCATTTCTTGCTTTCCTTTTCCTTCCTCCCTTCTTTCCTCCCTCACTCCCTTCTTTCACTCCTTCCTCTCTTCCTCTCTCCTTTTTGGCTCAAAATATTTTTTTCTATTTTCCTCCTCTAAAATCTAGGTGCGTCTTATCAGCAGGTGCGTCTTATAGAGCGAAAAATACGGTAAATTGTAAACCCCAGATATTTAAAAGCATTTCAACCAAATTCATCCCAATCACAGTCATACTAGCAGCCGGAGCAGACTGCCAGTGCTCAACGGCCCCAGGCCTGTCGGCAAAGGTGTGTTTTTAAAACCTTTTGGAAAGCCAGGAGGGTGGGGGCAGTACAAATCTCAGGGGGGAGTTGATTCCAAAGGACCGGAGCTGCCACAGAGAAGGCCCTTCCCCTAGGCCCCACCAGGTGACATGTAATACAAGAGCATATATGATGTACATATATATGATATATTACTCTTATTTGCAGGGCATTTGATACTTTGGCTAAAGCACTTAATACTACAGATGGTGCCACAGCACAGAATCTAGTCGATGGGATGGATCCTGCAGGTGGTGGAAATATTCATGTCATCAGCAGGGATCAGTCCACTCCAATAATTGAAGTTGAAGGACCTCTTCTTACAGATACTCATGTGACATTTAAGGTCTGTCTTTCCTTGATTTGTTTTGGCAGAGCTTATCATTAACTACTGTACTTCCTTATAAAAAATGAGTTCTCATAATGTATAAGATCAAATCACATTACATTGTTAACATGCTGTTTGAAACAGTGTTTGCTTATTAAATGGATAAAATATTACACTACTGTACCAGAGGTGACCATTCTGTAAATTTTTTTTATAATGTTGAACCATTACGTTTAATTATAGGTAGTCTTCAACTTACAATCACAATTGAGCCCTAAAGTTCTCTTGCTAAGCGACACATTTGTTAAGTGAATTTTGCCCATTTTATAACCTTTCTTGCCACAGTTAAGTGAATCTCTGCAGTTGTTAAGTTAGTAACACAGTTGTTAAATGAATCTGGTCTCCCCATTGACAGTGTCAAAAGGTGATCACATGACCCGGGACACTGCAACCGTCATAAATATGAGTCAGTTGCCAAGTGTCTGAATTTTGATCATGTGACCATGGGTTACTGCTATGGTTGTAAGTGTGAAAAATGCTCAAAACTCACCACTGTAACTTCAGTGCCATTAGAACTTCAAACGGTCACTAAATGAACTGTTGTACGTGAAGGATACCTGTATTATACCTTATCATTATAAATTGTGATCCCTAATTACATAGAAGCACTGCAGTTGTTATTTAAAATACAAATAATTCTTATTTATTTATTTATTTATTTATTTATTTTATTAATTGGACTTGTATGCTGCCCCTCTCCGTGGACTCGGGGCAGCTCACAGCATATACCAAAAACATAACAATACAGTTTATCCACTTAATATACTAAAAAGATTCTTAAAAATTCTAACTTTAAAACGTTCATTTGCATTCATTCAATATTTTCAATAATACATGGTTTTTTCAACGACCATTAGAGTGAAAAACATTTTTTAAATTATCAAAAATATTGATAAACTATGTGAATGTTTAAAGAAATGTTCATTCAGTATAAAATGGATGTGTTTTTTTCTGGTTTATATTATATTGATTAATATAGCAGTGATTTTTAAATATACAGTGATCCCTCGATTTTCACGGGGGTTACGTTCCAAGACCTCCCGCGAAAATCGATTTTCCGCGATATAGCGGCGCAGAAGTAAAATACCATCTGCGCATGCGCAAGGCCGCGCAAGGGCTTGAAGTTGGGGGCAGGGAGCGACGAAAGTGCGGAAGACGACAAAGATTGCTTTGAATGTCGGCTGCCCCCGCCCCTCCGGCGCCCTCGCCGCTACCGCCCGCCGCTCACCCGCCCGCCGCTACCGCCCCTCTCACCGCCGAGTCCTCCTGCAGCAGCGCTGGCGGCCACCGTTCCCCGTAAGCGCCCGCCCGCCGGTCGCCCGCTCACCGCTACCGCCCCTCTCACCGCCGAGTCCTCCTGCAGCAGCGCTGGCGGCCACCATTCCCCGTAAGCACCCGCCGGTCGCCCGCTCGCCGCTACCGCCCCTCTCACCGGCGAGTCCTCCTGCAGCAGCGCTGGCGGCCACCGTTCCCCGTAAGCACCCGCCCGCCGGTCGCCCGCTCGCCGGTACCGCCCCTCTCACCGCCGAGTCCTCCTGCAGCAGCGCTGGCGGCCACCGTTCCCCGTAAGCGCTCGCCCGCTCGCCGCTACCGCCCCTTTCACCGCCGAGTCCTCCTGCTCGCCCGCTCACCCGCCGCTCGAGAGCAAGAGGGGGAGAGATAGAGAAAGAGAGAGAAGGAAAGAAAGAGATGAGAGAGGGAGGAAGAGAGTGTGAGAGAGGAAGAAGCAAGATAGAGAAAGAGAGAGAAAGAAAGATGAGAAAGGAAGGAAGAGAGTGAGAGAGAGGAAGAAAGAGAGAGAGAGAAGAGTGGAAGGAAGAGAGAGAGAAATGATAGAAAAAGGGGGAGAAAAAAAGAGAAATGAGAAAATGATTGAAGCAGAGAATGACAGGAAAGAAAAAGAGACAGAGAAGTGACTCTTGGTGATGACGTATGACGTCATCGGGTGGGAAAAACCGTGGTATAGCAAAAAAACCGTGGAGTATTTTTAAATTATTATTTTGTGAAAAACCGTGGTATAGCGTTTTGCGAAAATCGAGACTGCGAAAATCGAGGGATCACTGTATATATATTTGTAATAAACTTCATGTTGTTCTCTTTCAGTTAACCATGCCTAGCCCAATGCCAGAGTACCTGAATGTGCATTACATTTGTGAGTCTGCATCACGGTTACTTTTTCTTTCCATGCATTGGGCCAGGTCCATTCCTGCTTTTCAAGCGCTAGGGTAAGAATCTGCATTCTTTTTCCATTGATAAATACACGTTGAATGGAATCCACAATGTATAATGATTCTCAAAAATAAAAAATATTTCATTTGCTGTATTAAAGCAGATTTGCGACCACAATTTCCACTGTTAGAAAAACAGTTGCTAAGTGAGTTGTACCCATTTTATAATCTTTTTCCCTGAGTTGTTAAACAAATCATGTAGTCAATAGGTAAATCTGGCTTCATCTATTTACTTTGCTTGTCAGAAGCTTCCTAGGAAGTTTACAACCCTTGGAGAATGTAGACATCATAAAAACATGCCAGTTACTAAGCACCTGAATTTTGATCACATAATTGTAAGGATGCTACAAGCATCATAAGTGTGAGAACTGGCCATACATCAGTTTTCAGTGCCATTGTATCTTTGAACAACGGCTAAACAAATGGTTGTGAATTGAGGACTACCTGTATTGAAGCTTCACATTTTAGTTATATAACATATGAAAAGCTAGTTGGTAGAATGATTTGTATTGGATTAAACAACTAAAGTTCTGTATTAGTAATTTTGGCACCTACAATACATTCAGACTGAAAACAGTCTAGGTCTAGGAAATACAGTAGGAAGAAAGAAGTAAGCTTTGTTAGCTTTATTGAGAAAGCAGGATTAGGTATTTTACTCTTTATCCTTTTGCATTTATGGGGGCATTTTGCCGCCACCTAAAGCTGAAGCCCCAAATATTTAGAGTACTCTAAAACTCTTATTGTTTTAAAGTAATGCAGTAGTGTTTTAGGTAATATACTTTTTCATTTGATAATGTAGATTTAGGAGGTGTGTTTTGTAAACTAATGACAATTATATGTTTAACAAATATTCTAGATGTTTAGTATACAGTATATTGAGTTTTTTAAAAGTTGGGGGTCTTGGTTTAGTTTGTTGTTATTTATTAATTGTTTTCAATATTGCATAGTCCTTATCTCTTAATTCTTTTGCATTTTGATACTTTGCTTTTTTGTAATGTTCTTATAACTTTAAAAAATGGACTAGTTAAAATTTCATTATAAATAACATTTAGATCTCTGTCTGTTGGCAACTGCGTCACACCGTGATCTTTTCAGTGCTAAACATCAGGAAACATATGTCCTAATTCTCACAACGTTCCAAATGTATTAGATTTTTGAAGTTTTATCACTGAAACTTGTATATACACAAAAAATTATCCTGAACCTTACCATTTGTTTTTATAACTCATAGGCAAGACTGTAATACAAGCCTTGTGCGTGCCTGTTGGAATGAGCTCTTTACTCTAGGCTTAGCCCAGTGTGCACAGGTGATGAGCTTGTCAACCATCTTAGCAGCAATTGTCAACCATTTGCAGAACAGTATACAGGAAGGTATGTATTATTTTTAAAGGCTCTAATTGTTATAAATTAAAGGATTCATAATTGTATGTATCACTCGTACATAATTTTTTCTGTGTTAATAGGGCAATAGTGATGTCCACTTTTAATTCCATTCATAATGTTGCATTTCCTTCTTTGAGTATACATATCTTAAAGTCAGTTGTCTTCAAAGGACTGGTCCCATTCTTGGCAGAGGGATGGCCAATCATATTCCATTAGAATATAATACAAGAATAATTTACTAAACTGTAGCTTCCCAGTGATTCTGGGAAGCTCATAATAAAGAAATTTCAGTAAAATCAATAAAGCATGGCAAATGTGACAGGCCAAATACCATGAATCAAAGTCTCTCTCTCTGTCTCTCTCTCTCTGTCTCTCTCTCTCTGTCTCTGTCTGTCTCTCTGTCTCTCTCTCTCTCTCTCTCTCTCACACACACACACACACAAGACCTGGATAAAGCGCTGGAAATAGAGGATTGGGGTACAATAGCAACAAAAATTTGCTCAGTATTCCCTATTTTATTCTCATTTCATCTCATATCTGGAATTAGGATATTACATAATTTTTCATGACTAATAAAAATCCTGCATGCTAAAACTGTAATGCTATATTATCATTTAACTTCAAAGTATCTTTTTTTTCTTTTATAAAAATATAGGGGAGTCTATTGCTGCCTAATGTACTTTGTTGTTTTAGGTTTAGAAGAATACAATAGCAGTTAATTTTATTTAATTTGTTAAATCCTTTCAAACTTAATTATAATAGACAGGTTCCACCCCCACAGCCAGGCCCTCAAAAACAACACTACTGATGTAGTTCCTCTGGTCAAGGAAAGAGACAGGATATTCAGATGCCATGGAGAGGTAGGTGCCCTACGTTTGATTAAATGTAGGGCTCTTAAGATTTTCCATCATCCAAAGCTGAAGGGTATTCAAAACAGATTTGTATATGGAAACAAAAAATAGTAGAACTGTTATCCTTATTGAAAATAGAGAGAAGCTGTTTGATCTAATTGCAGTGTAGTTAGTTTTCTTTTAATGATACTTTTTAGCAGCAGGAGTAGGATACAATAATTAAAATAGTAGTTCTATTGCCTTTAGTAGAAATTAAAGCCTGATAAAATAAGCAATGTTGTTATTACTACTTCCTAATTAAGAGAAATGAATGTTTTACATCTTGCTGTTTGCAGAATACTTAATTTGTAAACAAAAGGAATTTCTAAAATACGGTGGCTGAAAAGACATGCAGAATAATAAGACAGAGGTAAAATATTTTAAACATAAGTTTAGAGAGTAACTTTTACAGTCCCAAAAGCTACATGTATGCCAGATAGGCCATCTGCCACAAATGTTCTTTCTCCCTTATTGATGTGCACTATCATATATCACAGAATCAAAGAAGACAGGAAAAAACTTTATCTTCATCTTTCTTCCCTGCAACATTCCTACAGATGTCTGTTTCTATTTTGCTTTGAAGTATAAAACTATTGATTATTTTCCACTTTACTACTAGTTTTGGGCGGAAATAGATAAGATTTTCAGAGGTTCCATGAAAATATTAAAATACATTTGAAGACTGGATTGGCCACATAGGACATATGGAAATGCAAATATCACAAAACAGAAGAACAAGAGAAAAGCATTTCATAGTATTTCAGAATTATCTGTCTTATAATAGAGAAATATCAAAGATCTTAAATTTATGGAAGTTATGTTTTACTTCTCAAATCATTTTAAAAAAGAATTGAAAGGGCAATTTCTCAATAATGGAGTGAAGCAAGCACACACACACACACACACAGACACACACAAAAATAAGTCTGTATTATGGATGGAAAGATCAAAATCAGAAGAATTAAGGCCTTTCTGAGTAATTCTAGTTCACTTTTCCTGTGCTGTGAATATTGGCTGAATATAATTTCCATGCTAGTTCAAGAGGACAGATAGTTTATTATCATTATTATTGTCAGTTCGGTCTTTTCTGACTCATTGTCTCTTAGATAGGAGACATAACAAACTTGCTTCTTGCTTTGTAGAAGTCTAATTTTCCTGTGAGTCGTCTCAATGGTTTTAGTACCATCCTTCGCATCTTGTGATGACCCAGGTTGTGGCAAAAAGCAACAGGTCTAACTCCCCTTTATTGCTCCAACTGTGCCCCCAAACATTCCCACATTCACTACAAGTCCTAGAGCAAAGTTCTCACATGCACCTTCAGGAGCCTCTGACTGCAAGTAGTCCAATAAGCCAGGTTAATCAAACAGCAATCAGGGCCAGCAATCCAATAAGCCAGGTTAAGTAACCAGTAACCAGAGCAAGAAGTTCAATGAAGCAGACAACTGGTAAGCCCCACAAGATAGTACACCAATCTCCCGGCTTTGAAAAATGCACATAAGGCTTCTCAGATTCAGTGCTTGTTACCAACAAATGCCCTCCTACCAGCACCTCCTACATCTCAATCCTTAGGTATGCCTTATGAAAGAGGGTGGGGTACTCTACTCTCTCGTAGCTGGCTCAATCTGCCGTCGCTTCCCTCCTTGCTCTTGGCTCAGGAGTGGGGGGTAATCCTTGCTTTTCTCTGAGCTATCCTTGTCTGCAGGCCTTACTAATTCAGAAAAGCCTTGATCTCTCCTTTTCCCTAGTTTCTTCCAAGGCCAACGGAGCACCATCTCCATCTCTGTCAGTTCTTGTTCTAGCTCATCTTTCCCCACAGATTCACACTCGGAAGAGGGCATGACACATCTTTTCTGCACAAGCACCTTCCACCTATTTGCAGTGCTTTAGAAAGAAAGTTAGTATCTGTTACATTATATTTACACATGCAACACACATTATAAGTTCAGCATAGACAATGCTCCAAATTCCTTGTACAATCTTTACTAATTTGAATGAAACACTTTTACTAATGTTGTTTTTAGAGAACACTTAAGAGTAAGGTGCCTTGGCAAGTGTTCCAACTTTATTCCTTACTAAATATTGATGAGCTTGCCCTTCAAGGCCTAGTTTGAATTAATATAGCAGATATATTGAATGTTGTTTTAGACATCAATTTCTTGCCTTCTCCAGTCCCTTGTTTACTGAAATGAAAAAACTGGTTCGACCCATAAAGAGTATATAGGATCAGCTGTGCCCATTTAATCGGTCAAATTCAGATGTTTGGAAGTGTACTACACTCATACTGCTGTTTCCAAGAGCAATGAAATTATTTCAGCAGCACTCTGCTTTCCACAAAAGGGGTTAATTCTTTCTCTGACTAAAAGATATCTCATGGCAATTCCAACTTCTCCTATTTGATCATTATTAGACACTGCATATTTCTCTACAGCTTTTGGTTTACTTTCAGTTTTATTTCTATGCCAATTCCTTCCTTTTACCCTTGCCTTCTGCTTGATTTGTCTTCATTCATTCTTAACAAAAGGGTAAGTTTCTACTTCTGCTTTGTTCACTGCAATTGAGAATTATAAGAATATGTAATTCAAACCGTGGAGCAGAAATGATTATGTCCTGAAGAAGGTTTTATTTTTGGTGGATTTTCATACTTTATTTTAAGAGAATATATAATGTTTACTTCTAGATAAACTTTCTGGAGATCGGATAAAACAAGTGATGGAGCATATTTGGAAACTTCAGGAGTTTTGTAACAGTATGGCTAAACTTGATATTGATGGATATGAATATGCTTATCTTAAAGCTATAGTCCTCTTTAGTCCTGGTAAGCATTTAATAATGATTTTATTTCAGTGTGTGTCTTTAATACTGTTCAGATGCTTTAATACTCTGACACATCACATTTTCTAATACTTTTAATTTGGGATTAAAATGACCTTTTAACTCCTCATTTCAGTGAGACTTAAATGTGATACTTAAATTTGATATGTTTGTGAAAAACTTTCTTAAGAGTTCTACCTCAAGTGTTTCCTTTTATTTTTCTTTAAATGATTTGGCAAGTAGCTTCTGTGGTTACAGCAAAATATGGAAGACCTGTTAATAATATTTTCCAACTGCAGTCCCAAATAGACTGTCACAATAAAGAGGATTGTAGTCAGGCTGAATTTGAGGGAGGGGTTAAGTGCATCATCAGTCTTGAGTCCCTTTGCGCCCACAAAGACCTAACTGCCAATTGCCTATCATTAGTAGTGCAGATTCTTGAATAAACCCTTGTATACGTTTGAACTGCCCGAGTTTCCTGATTTCTGCACTTGACATGGATATAATTTTCAGATTATCATCCTGTGCTAGAGAACATCTGGAAGTTATATTGATTTCACCCTATCTGGAATTTAGAGACACTATTCTTTTTTTGCCTGTTTATGTTTTGCTTGTCAAAGAATAGTCAATATAACCATAAGATTCATTTTCTTAACTTTTGTTAAATAAAACAATCACTCCCAAATGGGAAATGAATAACTACTTTCCAAGAAGCAGTGAGAAAGCCAAAGGTAAATAGCATTCCCTAGCCTCCATAACTGATCAACATGACATTTATTAAACCAGATATGTCTCAAAACACACACAAATGTTCTACAAACTAGCATTTAAATATTTCTATACATTTTTAAATAGATTCAAATGCTTTCTTTATAAATTGTAATTGAGCTACTAAATACTTTAATACTTAATTACACTAAAATTGTTTTTGAGGAATGATAATATATGGTCAACAAGAGTGGATCCTGAAGTATTGAAATGACCTGCTAATTACCAAATGTAATTTCTGATTTGTGTATTTTTTTGCGTAGTCCATATGTTCTCACTAGAAAACAAAACAGAATTGTTGGTAGATGAGTCATCTCGAGAAGGGCAGCATAGAAATATTATTATTAATAATAATAATAACAACAACAATAACAATATATTGTTTTTGGAAATTTTGGAATAAAGGGTTTTTTTTAAAAAAATGTATAGTATATTTTTTATATTTTTTCAGTAAAATTAAACAAACAATTAAATAATGTTTGTTTAATTTTTAATAGATCACCCTGGTCTTACAAGTTCCAGCCAAATCGAGAAATTCCAGGAGAAAGCTCAAATGGAGTTGCAAGACTATATTCAAAAAACATATCCTGAAGATACTTATAGGTATAATAGTATGTGGTTGGTTATTTAATTATTTATTTACTTTGTTTAGTTCTACAGGTTTCGTTTACTTGCTTTCATGTGATTTTGTTTTCAGTTCCTGGATAATGTTTGAAATAGACTTCCATTGGGTTGAGTTATAAATGATAAATTTACTTTCAGTCAAAAAACGATGACAAGTCAAAGTGCTTAACCTTATACACCATTTTTATGTTATTGAATTATTGGACAAACTTTACTATTCAGAAGTGAGTTCCGTTAAATTCAATGAAAATAATTTCTCTCTGTGTGTGTGTGTGTGTGTGTGTGTGTGATAGAGTTACATTTTTTACATGTATCACTGATTTTCTTATTTCAGGCTAGCTCGAGTTCTAGTTCGCCTGCCAGCTCTTAGACTGATGAGTTCCAGCATTACGGAAGAACTCTTTTTTACTGGCCTCATTGGAAATGTTCCAATTGACAGCATCATTCCCTACATCCTGAAGATGGAAACAGCAGAGTACAATGGTCAAATAACAGGATCATCATCTTAGAAGGAATTAGCTCATTGTGGTGGACCTGAATGCTAATTTACTGATTCCTTGGGATAAGTTACCGAGTCCCAAGTTACCGCCCCGAGTCCTTGGAGAGGAGCGGCATACAAATCCAATTAAATCTAAATAAGGTGTACAAAATGTTTTCAACACTTTTCATTTTCTTGTTAAAAAATCTTTTATTCAAAAGCTAGGTTAAAAAAAACCCTACAGTACTTTTTTCTAGGACCTGTTTCTGCCAGAACAAATATTTAAATTTCTTTTCCTGAAAGGCTACAGTGAATTGATAAATATATCTGCAGTATGTCTTTTTATTTAAGCTTTATTGATGGGTACACTATAGCTTCTCTTATGACAGAATGTGCATTAAAAAGAAGTATATTGAGAACTTTAGCTTGAATTCAAAAGGCTCCAAGATGTCTTCTGCAAAGGGACTGCCCTAACCCCAGTTGCAGCCCTTGTTCTCTCCCAAAATGAAATGCCACTCCAGGACAGCATGAAGCATAGCATACTAGCTTGTTGGAGAAAAAAATGTTTACAAGATTATTTTGAGCAAAAAGAGGGCTTTGCTGAAATGTGCTTTGAATCCAGTCTATATTGTGTGCATACATGTTCACTTAAAATTAGCAAGATATAGGAATGGTCAGCACTTCCAAAGAATGTTTTATGAAAGTAAGACATACATTCATAATCCTGCTTCCTTGAATAGGGTAAATGAATAGCATTTTAATTACAGATGTATACTAATGATTTCTATGAAAACTTACAGCCATGGCAGACAATCATTATGCTACAAAAATTTTAATTTTGTTTATTTATTAAATAACGTGGTTCTTTTAAGGATGTTTGAATTAAATTCTACTAAATGAATAGAAATGTTTATAGCATGGGAAAAGCATAATGTTTATGGCTCAACTGTAAACTTAATAGACTTTACAGAAGTTATTTACATCGAAAAATAGCACACTACTTATAGTGAGGCACTTCTGAGAATTTTAAGATGTTTTATGCTTGTTTGCCAATAGATTTTTTTTTAAAGAAACTGGAACACATCATTAATAAGAAGTAAGTTTAAATAAGAATCACCTGCTTTTTATGGACAGATCAACGTAAAAAACAAATTTCAAACTCATTCCTTCTGAGAATGACTCATTCCTTCTGGGAAGACTGGCTTTGGCATAGTTCTGAGATCACTGAATTAGTGAGGAATCTATTGATTATTGAGATGTTGCTTCTCTCTGGCAAAACAGTCCTACAATCAGTTTGGAACACTCCAGTAACAAAGTGGTTCAATGTTCCTAATGATCGGCCAAAACAATCAATCACAACAAACACTTATTCTCAGTGAAAGAGAATACACACAGACTAACTTCTGAGTTTTTGCTATGTATTTGGCAATGTGGCAGAGGGTTCGAGTACAACAGATCCTGGGTTCTGCCTAGCCTGCTCATCAGAGAATGATATGACAGCGGGGAAACGTCTTATAGTCCCTGCAGTGGGATTCCATGGAACTATAAAAGTGTATCCTAGATTCATTCATTTTCTCAACCTGCAATCCAACTTAAGTTCTGAAACATATGTCATAATTTCTATAGAAACGATGTCCATTGTATAAAAAGAATAACCATCTATTTATTTATATTATGTTGTATCTGTTTTCCCAATATTGAATATGTTATTATTCAGAATCTGATAATCTTACCTGGAGTCATGGTACTAAAACTGCCATGTACAATTATCTGTCAAAATATTAAGGCTGGCCAATTCTACTCCTATCCAGTACTGCTTTTAGATTTCATATTATATTGCACAATACTTCTGTATTTCAAATCATAGTTGTAATTTTTATTTCATACATGTATCACTTTTTTCAAATGGACTTTTATATGAAAACATATTTCAACAAATATGTCATTTATACTCTTTGTTACATATATGGGTGGTTTCAGTGAGCATTTTAGTAGAGGCATTTTATAGTGAGTATTTTATAGATGTTAATAGATGCAGGTACCAATGAAGAATAAGAAAGGTTAGTACAGTTTAATAATTGAACAGAGTAATACATTACATAAGTAATATAGTTTTACAGGTCTCTTTCCCCAGAAAATACTACTGAACTCAGTGGTGCTTACTTCCAATATGTGTTTATACTGCATAATTATAATTCATTCAACAAATCCCTAGTCAAATTGGTTTTGCTTGGACAGCTTAATATAATTTGCATTGGAAATACATTCAGTAGGAAATACATTCAGTATGACTATAGATGCATTGGGAAGTACTGGAAAGTTAGTTGTATGTGTTATATAATATATGAAATACTATATTTTAAAAATAGCAAGATCAGTTGGAAATAGAATTGAGTCTGTCCTGGATCACAGATCATAAAACTTAAAAACTAATTACATGCCAAATTTATAATTCTTTTAAAAATTGGATGAGGAAATATTAAACAATGGAAATTATGTTTTAGCTCAATTTTTATAAAATCTGCAGAACAAATTATGTACACTATTTTTATTGTGCTAACATAACACTAATATATATTAATAGGTATTGTTTTACATGCAACCCTGATTGACTCATTTTTTAAAACTATTAGAGTATATATAATATTTAATTATGCATATCTAATTAAAATATATGCAATTTGAATAATATAAAAACAGTAGTTTTGAAAATAATTCAGTGCAAAAAGAAGTACTTGCTGAATTCTGTACCAGGTTAAATCCTCCACAAACCATTAATCGTATTAATTTTGTTCTCTTGTATTAAGTTGAACAAAACAGCAATTTACATCATTTGCCGATTTGCAGAGCTGCTTTGAATAGAATGAATGCTCAGTGTGTAATTATCCTTGGGTCATGCGCCTATTATCAGTGAAAGCAATGGAGGTTTGCCTAGTTTGTATCATATAAACCTAACCCTTTGTAATTTGAGCGTAAAATAATTATTGAAGGATGTTTTATCAAAAAGTCATAGCACTTTTAAAAATTGTCAATAAGTGGAAACTGTAATATCTATTACTTTGAAGGTGGACATTTGAGATGATTACTGTTGCAAAGCACACTTATTTGAAAGCATGTTGTCTGAGATTACTAAAATTTAAATATCCATTTGAGGATCTACATTTAAAACATGTCCTGAATGGGTGGTCTGTTGATAAATTGAACTTACAAATTTTAATTTATTTCAGTGGACTTGGCCATGCATGGCAATAAGACTAAAATCTCCTTGCTATGGGAGAACTTCTATGGCAACTGATAAACCATTAAATAATAGAGTTTCCTTAAAGATTTAATTAAATAAAAGTAAATTGTAATTAAATATAAGTAAAATGAATTAAATAAAAGTAAAAATTGTAATTTTAAGTATGTATCCACAGGTGGATTTTATTATAGAAAATAATTAGATGTGTCATTTAGAGTTCAGTTCGAATATGCCATATAACAGAAAGAGGTTTTTTTAAAAAAAAAATATCTTAGGATTTAACCAAGCTCTTAAGCACAATCAAAATAGTGCTTTGGTGCTGGCCATATTTATTTGTTGATATGATGTTTGTGTGTTAGTTTCTAACTGTTCAGTACATGTACAGTGTAATATAAAATGTGTATGTATTATGTAAAATTATGTACAGTCATACTCATATATACCAAATTTCTATATGTTAAAAAAGATTTATAATTGCATTGCAAAGCTTGAGCTTCCTACATTTTATATTTTGTTCAAAGCTTGATATGAACATATGGCTCCCTCTCCTTTTTCTCAGTAGGGTGAGCTATTGTTTTTAAACCTAGGATGTAATTGCACTTTGTCTTAAATACTGAACGAAACTATCTAATAGTTCCAATTTTATTTGTTAATATGCTGAAGGCCAGCTGAAATTATGGAGATTGTGCAGTGATGGTGGTGAACTGTGGACCATAAAACTTTCTGTATATTCTCAATGCCTGCAAAACAGGCTTTTGGTATTTCTCCTGAGCTTTTCTTTAGTGTAGTCGTCTTTTTCGACATATACATTTTGATCATTGTGTATTTTAATGTTATCAGTACATCCAATTCCTGATAAAAATGGACAAGGCTGTCACAACTGATGAATCTAATTTTATATTGTTATCTGTCTTATTTAATAAGCATAAGGCAAAATTCTGTGTCATGAATGTCACTAACTGATTCAGATATATCTTGAAAAGAAATAGTTTTCTTTCTTGCTGAGAAACTTCCAAAATAACCATCTTAAATTTAAGTTTTGAAATTTAAGAAATGAGATTTGACCACTGTGGTAACATCTCGTACCACTTCGTGCTACCAGTGAAGTCTTGGAGGATGTTTCAAGTAAGCTCTGAACGGAACTAGTGCATCCCAAATTTTGTGGCTCACTTTCTATTACCTTGATTCATTTCTGTAAAATTTGGAAGGTGGGGGAAATCATCATATCATTGGGCCAGAAGTTGCATGTAAAACATTCAGGGGTGCTATACTAAAATAGAAGTACTCCTATATATAAGGACACATATAGAAGGTCTATAGTGGAAAATTGTATTATATGAAAAACTGCATTATTTCTGTCTTTCTGGAAAATACAGGTAGTTTGCAGTGCATGGAAAGGCAGAGCTTGATGGAAAACTTGCTCTCTTTTTCCCTTTTAAAACAGCTTTTTTTCTCCATGCCTTGACAACTACTTTCAAGTGTGGTTAAAGAAGAATGTTAAAATCCTGATGTCGGGCATTTGAGGATCAATTTTTATATAGAGAAAGATTATGAAAATGAATGCTCCTGATAAAGTTAGATATAGTGTAGCACTTGCCTAATCAGGCACTTAAAAGACTTGAGTTGTAACTGAAACACTTTAAAAATATCAAATGAAATGGGATGCAATTCTGAAGAATTCCTAATATTTTTGAATTTATATTTTTCTGTTTTCTAATCTTTTAATCATTTTTTCTTTTTAAAGCATTTGACTAAAACTGAAATGCTTTGTTTCATAGTTAGAACAATTCATCAGCCATTCCGTTTAAAATTGAATAGAACTTTTCCATTTCTAGTTCTCTGGAAGGTTTGAGAAAAATATTAAAGAGTTTTTGCTTATTTGAAAAGCTTGCTTGAAATATGTGTAAGAGGCAGAATTTCTCATTTGCTGGAAGCAGAAAGAATCCAAGAATTGTAGGGAATCCTCCTGATATTGCTGCTCAGACATGATAGCTTTACTTTTTGCCAAACCTAGTAGCAAAGTCAAATATTGTTAGAAGACTTAAAGTAACTTGGTACTTAGAAGTATGATACTGATTTCATGTTCTATTCGGTTTACAAAACAAAACTAACAACTAGATACATTTTACTTGTGTATTGTTCAAAAGATAACAGCATACAGTACCCTTTTTTTTGTATCCACAGAATTTATATTCTAAAAAGGCTTCCATAATTATGTACTAAGTATAATGTAAAGCCAATGTTCTCAACAGTTTTATAGTTGAATAGTAGTACTTATGTTTACAATTGTAAGCATTTGAAAACTCCCTCAAGCATTAAGCTTGTATGAAAACTAATGTACTTGACATAAAAAGAATTGTGATAATATTCAGAGTTATATTTCATAGCTCTGTGCTTTGTACTGTTTATTAAAAAGTCTACTTTTTTAGTTCAGGTTTAAACCTGCTTTCTCTCAGTTTCTTTTGCTTTGGAAATTTCATTTTAATTTTTCTTTCTTTTTCTTTATCTTAACTTTTGGATCCAATCAATGTCTTCAGTTTGGAAGAAAAATTTGCATTGTTGTGTGTGTATATATAGAGAATTGCAGTGCATGCTTATGCATTTTATTAAATGCTGTCTAAATGTATCCTTACATTGTTGTGGCTTAATGTTGCAGTCTACAAGAAATTTATACCATTATAATAAATACTCTTATGCAGGTTTTGACTTCCTCTTTTTAATATTTTTTTGTTAACATGGCAGTTAATGATGACAGTGTAAGTTCTCCAAAGTAGCGTTCTGCAACCCTCAGAGTTCCTTGAACAAAACTTGCATGTTTATTTATCTATTAGAGTTGGAAGGGACCTTGTAGGTCATCGAGTCCACCATCATACAGACACACACACATACCACTCAAGCAGGAAACCCTACACCATTTCAGACAAATGACAGTCCAGTTTCTCTTTGAAAGTGTTGGAGCTCTCAACCTCCGCAGGCAAGCTGTTCCACTGGTTGATCGTTTTCACCATCAGAAAGTTCCTCCTTATTTCCAGGTTGATTGAATCTCCCTTTGGTCAGTTTCTATCCATTAATTCTTGTCTGGCTTTCTGGTACTTTGGTAAACAGCCTGACCCCCTGCTCTCTATGGCAGCCCCTCAAGCATTGGAACATTGTTATCATGTCATCCCTGGTCCTCTTCGCCAGACTGGCCAAACTCAATTTCTGCAGCTGCTCTTCATGTTTTATTTTCCAGATCCTTTATCATCCTGGTTGATCTCTTCTGCACTTTCTCTAGGGTTTCAATGTCTTTGTAGTGTGGTGACCAAAACTGGAGGCAGTAGAAAAGTTTGTTTGAGAAAATGCGTGAGTTGGGAATAAGGGAACAGCAGCTTTGAAAAGTCAAACCAACTCTGTTGGTATAAGTCTTTAAATTTTGGGCAAATATCAGGGCATTGATTCAAGTGCATAGCAATGAAAACACATACATGTATTTTAAATCTATTCTCTGCCACACCTGCACATGGCAGATACTGGAATAGTCCTTGGGATGCTCAATTTTGCTTTTTAACTAATAACTGCCAATAAAATGATCGTTTTTAAAAATACTATATTTATAAAAAGATACTTAATACCTTGCTAGCTAGGGAATTCTGGGAGTTGGAGTCCACATATCTTAAATTTGCCATAGTTGAGAAATACTATCTTACAAAATGGCATTTGGCTTTAACTGGGCTTAGAAACTCAGTAGAACCAGCTCTGTTTGGCATGGGCTGACTCCTATAAAAGATATTAGGAATTCTATTCTGCATTGGAAATTAAGAAACATCTTGGGAGAAAACCAAGATAAATTATTATTTTTTATTATTATTTATTAGACTTGTATGCTGCCCCTCTCCTGAGGTGGCTCACCACATACAATACAAAACAATATATGTACAAATCTAATAATTAAAACTGACTAAAATCCCATTATCTTAAAAAACAATATTTCACAATCCTATCCACACATAACATTTAATGGTCAGAAGGGGGGAGGCATGTGCTAGCTGCCCTATGCCTGGCAACATAGATGGGTCTTAAGGATCTTGTGAAAGGCGAGGCAAGCTGGGGGCAATTCGAATATCTGGAGGGAGCTGATTCCAGAGGGCCGGGTCGCCACAGAGAAGGCTCTTGCCCTAGGCCCCGCCAGACAACATTGTCTGGTCGACAGGACCAGGAGAAGGCTAACTCTGTGGGACCTAATCGGCTGCTGGGATGTATGTGGCAGAAGGCGGTCACGTAAGTAATCTCATCTGATGCCATGTAGGGCTTATAAGTCATTACCAACACTGAATTCTGTCCCGAAACCAATCAGCAACCAATGCCGGCCAGGAGTGTTGACGAAACATGGATATATTTGGGAAGACCCATGACTGCTCACATTCTGCATGTAGAGAACGTTGCAGTAGTCGAACCTTGAGGTGATAAGAGCATGAGTGACTGTGAGCAGGGACTCCCTGTCCAAATAGGGCTGCAACTAGTGCACCAGGCGAACTTGGGCAAACGCCCCCCTCACCACAGCCGAAAGGTGATGTTCTAAAGTCAGCTGTGGATCAAGGACTCCCAAGTTGCAGACCCTCTCTGAGGAGGTCAAAACGTATAGCCACTCCGTCTTGTCAGGGTTGAGTTTGAGCCTGTTGGCTCCCATCCAGACCCTAACAGCCCATAAGCACCGGCACATAACTTCCACTGCTCCATCGAATAGACACGGGGTGGAGATGTACAACTGGGTGTCATCAGCGTACTGATGACAACTCACCCCATGTCCTTAGATGATTTCCCCCAACGGTTTCATGTAGATATTAAATAGCAGGGGGAGAGGACCGAACCCTGATGAACTCCACAAGGGAGAAACCTAGAGGTCGACCTCTGACCCCCCCACTAACACCGACTGTGACCGATCAGAGAGGTAGGAGGAGAACCACCGTAAAACAATGCCTCCCACTCCCAATCCCTCCAGTCGGCAAAGAAGGATACCATGGTCAATGATTTCGAAAGCCACTGAGAGGTCAAGAAGCACCAGGATAGAGGATAAAACCCTATGCCAGGCCCGCCAGAGATCACCCATCAGTGCGACCAAAGCAGTTTCCGTGCTGTAGCCGGGCCTGAATCCTGACTGCTGAGGGCCTAGATAAAGGGCTTCTTCCAAGGACCGCTGGAGCTGGAATGGCACCACCTTCTCAACAACCTTCCCCATAAAGGGAAAGTTAGAGACTGGTTGGAGACTTCAGGTGTCACCAGGTCAAACTCCTCCCAGACAGATGGACAAAGACGGGCCCCTGTTACCTTGAATGATTTGTCAGCTGACACTGCGTTCCAATTGGAGTCAAGCGAAAAACATGTTAAAATCTTCAGCACTACCCTTCAAGGGCTCCCTGCCCCCCCCCCCAATTTAGAAGGGAGAGGGTCACCCTAAACAGAGCGGCTGGGCAGGATTCCACTGATGCAATCAAGGCGGCATGATACGCGCATCTTGCCGCCTTGAGCACAACTTTGTAAGTCTTAATATGAGTTCTTAAAAGTGTTTGATCAGACTCCAATTTACTTTTCCTGCAACACTTCTCTAGACATCTATTTCAACACCCGGAGTTCCTCAGTAAACCAAGGAGTCCTCGGGGGTCTAGTGCCACAGAGAGGTCGCAATGGCGCAATCCAGTCAAGAGCCTCCATTGCAGCCGTATTCTAGGCCACAGCGAGCGACTCTACTGAACTGTTTATGAGTGAATCCGATTTTATGAACTACATTTAGATCAGATTGAAGGCGGTGTAGTTGTAAATTGTCTAATCCCCATATTTCAAGTCTGGTGGAATAAGATATTTTGTTGTGAGCAGAGGAGTGAAGGACTCTTCTTGTGAAATATTTCTGGACTCTCAATTGTATTAACGTCTGATACCTGTGCGGTATTAGACATTAATGTCTGAACCACAGCGGGGTTCCAGACAGGTGAGCTGTATTCCAGAATTAGTGTAACCAATGTTTTGTAAAAAAAAATGTTTTGTAAGGGAAACCTGCTTTTTAGCAACACCTGAACAAAACTTTAAATGTACAAAGTATCATATGATCCTCATGGCTCCCTGTTAACAATCCAAAATGCTTGCGATGAATACTTCACAAAATTACTTTTAAATCTTGGGGCTATTATAAACTTTAAAGGGCTGTCAGGGTGAGATTACCCTACTGTCCACTAGGACTATTCCCCTTTTGGCTGTCAAAATCTAGTCACTCTTGCAATTCAGCCTTGGTACCACAGGTGGACTCACCTGGGTTTCTTCTTCTCATGCGCCATAGGTGCAGGTTCTCGTCATAGAATAGAATAGAAAATAGAATAGAATTAGAATAGAATAGAAAATAGAACAGAATAAAGAGAAAATGAAAATAGAATAGAATTAGAATAGAATAGAAAATAGAACAGAATAAAGAGAAAATGAAAATAGAATAGAATAAAGAATAGAAAATTAGAATAGAATAGAAAATACAATAGAGTAGAATAGAATAGAATAAAGAATAGAAAATTAGAATAGAATAGAAAATACAATAGAGTAGAATAGAATAGAATAGAGTAGAATAGAATAGAATTCTTTATTGGCCAAGTGTGATTGGACACACAAGGAATTTGTCTTTGATGCATATTTATTTATTTATTTAGATTTGTATGCCGCCCCTCTCCGCAGACTCGGGGCGGCTCACAGCACAACACAACAGTTTGTAACAAATCCAAATATAATTTAAAACATTTAAAAGAACCCCATTTTGTTAACAAGCATACACTCAAACATCCCATACATAAAATGTGCATGCCCGGGGGAGGTGTTTCAGTGCTCTCAGTGTACATAAAAGAAAATATTCTTAAGAATCATGAGGTACTATACTTAATGATTGTCATAGGAGTCAAATAAGCAATGAGGAAACAATAGAAAATAGAGTAGAAAATAGAATAGAATAGAATAGAGAAGATAAAATTAGAATAGAAATAGAATAGAAATAGAATAGAAAAGAGAAAATTAGAATAGAATGGAAAAGAAAAGAGAACAGAACAGAACATAATTCTTTATTGGCCAAGTGTCATTGGACACAGAAAGAATTTGTCTTGGGTCTTGGCGCATATTTATTTATTTATTTATGCTCAGTGTACATAAATGAAAAGATACATTTCTCAAGAATCATGAGGTACAACACTTAATGATTGTCATGAGGTACAAATAAGCAATCAGGAAACTATGAATATAAATCTGCATATACTGTATAAATCTAACCAATATAAATAAGTCTTCTTGGATTTTCCTTCTCGAAAAAAACTACATTTCCCATGACCCTCTGCGCCGATCGCCTCTTCCTCTTTCTAACCGAGCGAAGCTTAACAACCGAGCCGGAAGTTGAGATTCGTGCGGAGCTGCCGGTGCCGTCGCAGTCATGCCTATGAAGGGCAGGTTCCCTATTCGAAGGACGCTTCAGTATCTGAGCCAGGGCGACATCATCTTCAAGAAGTTCGTGAAGGTGATGACGGTGAACTACAACCTGCACGGAGAGCTGAACGAGGGCGCCAGGTGAGGCGTCGCTTTCCGCTCGGGCGAGGAAGGGAGCCTTTTCAGGGAGGAGGAGACGGTGCTTTCCTTCAAATTGAGGGGGAGCGCCGTATTTGGGTTGCAAAAAACAGCGATGGTTGCAGGAGGTTATGTGGCTCCTTATTTTTTGCAACCCAGAATCCTATTGGAGGTGGAGATAGCTTGCGGATATACGGGCGCCTTGGATTGCCGATTCGCTCTTCAAACCTGGCAAAGTTTAAGACTTGTGGACATCCGACTCCCAGAATTCCCCAGTCAGCCTGGGAATTCTGGGAGTTGAAGTCCACAAATATGGTTCCCAATGTTTGCCATACTTGCCCACTTGTGCAATAGAGACTGCAAAGCTTCCAAGTCCCAAAGATGTTTTTTTTTCAAGAAGCAAGTGGACTTTACTGGTTTTTTTTATTTGAAGACGTTTCGCTTCTCATCCGAGAAGCTAAGGGTTAAATATGTTAAAGGGTTAAATAAGGTTCAGGAGGGAAGTGTTTTTAATAGGAAAGTGAACACAAGAACAAGGAGACACAATCTGAGGTTAGTTGGGGGTAAGATCAAAAGCAACATGAGAAAATATTATTTGACTGAAAGAGTAGTAGATGCTTGGAACAAACTTCCAGCAGACATGGTTGGTAAATCCACAGTAACTGAATTTAAACATGCCTGGGATAAACATAGATCCATCCTAAGATAAAATACAGGAAATAGTATAAGGGCAGACTAGATGGACCATGAGGTCTTTTTCTGCCATCAATCTTCTATGTTTCTATGATTCTTCAGCTCTGACTGGATGCTGGGGAATGGAAGGATTTATACTCCTTGCAGACCGCTGGTCATGGTCACTCGCATTCTTTTAGGGAGTCATTAAGGACACCTGGAGGTGTCAAGTTTACAACTAGTGTTTACAACTAGTGTAGGGTCTCCTGCCCAAGTAGGGGGTTGGACTAGAAGAAGACCTCCAAGGTCCCTTCCAACTCTGTTGTTGTTGTGTTGTTGTGTTGTTGTTGTTGTTGTTATAACTAGTCAAGAAATCATGATGAGCTGCTGGGGAATGGGGACAAGAGGAGACACTATACTGCCTCTCTTTGACTTTTAATGCTGTCCAAACTAGTATGTTCTGAAGACTTTGCATATGTATATGTGTAGTTTTGCTGCAACAGATAACTTGGCCAGCTTCCTGGGCAATATCAGTCACACTCCAGATGGACTCAAAACCTAGACCGTCGCACTTATTCAACTGCTCGTCCTTCAAAGAGGTTTTAAAATAACAAATATATTGCTTCTCATGGTTGCTTTTGTTTTTTTACCATAGAAAATTTGTGTTTTTCAACATACCTCAGATTCAGTACAAAAATCCTTCGTTGCAGATTGTGATGTTTAAAGACATGACTCCTTCACCGTTCTTAAGATTCTACTTGGGTAAGTAGAGCATGAGGTGGACTAGAAGTCTTTACTTATGCCCCTAATTGTAGCTACCGCATGGAAGATAATCCATAGTGTGTGGATTCTGCGGAGAGGGGCGGCATACAAATCCAATAAATAATAATAAAAAAGTATGTCCACTGATAGAGGGAAATGGCTCATGTCTTCAAAACAGGTTGACATACCTATTTGTTAATAGAACTGTGCAAAATTGACCGTCTGAGCTGTAATAGGTAATGCTCAATGCTGGTAAACCAAGTATTAGTTTGTATTCTAACATCAGGAAGTTTTGCTTCCCTTAGAAAAAACTGTAGTCAATAGTTTGTCTTTGATATGTCCCTCCAGATTTTTGTTTAAATGACCCTAGTTCAGTGATGGCTAACCTTTTCATCGCTGTGGGCTGAAAGGCTGTGTGTGCATGTGTGATAACACATGTGTGTGACCGCAACCATAATGCAATGCGCATGTAGGTCTCCCATGCTCCCCCTTGCATGCACCCTGCGCATTCATGCACTCCTCCCATGCTTGCATGCACATCTCCTACATGGGTCGGGGTTAGAAACCCTTGATCTTACCTCTTCCTAATTATTATAGAACCTTGCCTCGAGATCTACTGTTTTGGTCCTTAGCTTTACTTTACTCATATTGTGAATAGAAAAAAGGAATTGAGTTTCACTACTGCTCAGTTCAGTGATCATGCATTAAAATGCTCCCTGCATTCCCAACACTGGGCCAAAATAGAATATGCTGCAGCCTTTGAGCAGGAAGAAACCTAACCATCCTGCTTAAAATTGAATTAATTGAATTCTTAATTGAATTTTATGAGAATCAGTGGCCACTCTACAATGTGTTACAGTCAACCAGTGTGTGGATCCAAGAATGGCATGCAAGCCTGGGAGTGGTTGGTGACTTAAGGGTGCTCCTTCTGTCTTTTTAAATTCTTAACTTTGTTTTTCAACTTTGTCTATTTTTATATAGATTTTTAAAGAGGTGTTTATTTACAAAACATGTCACTTAGATAGTAAGGTGGATGGCATGTACATTTGATAAATAAAGTCACCAGCACTGGATAGTTTCAAGTATGAATGGTTTGCCAAGTTTTAACTTTTGTCAAAATGATTGTGTGTGTATTTTTGTATGAGAGCTATGCCATCTCATGGGAATAATTTTGGGAAAACCTAATAAATATTCTGTATGTAACCCTATTTCTCCTGCAGATACTGGAGAGCAAGTCCTGGTTGATATAGAAGAGAAGACTAATACAGAGATAGCAGAGCATATTAAGAAAATTCTTGGTAAAAGCGAGTAAGTCAAAATAACCAAAGGCATCACAGAATCAGAGTTAAGTTCTGATTGTATGGGGAAGCACTATTTATTTATTTTATTTTATTTATTTTATTTTTTTATTTTATTTTTTTTTATTTAGTAGATTTGTATGCCGCCCCACTCTGTAGACTCGGGGCGGCTAACAACAATAGTGAAACAACATATAACAAATCTAATATTTAAAATAATTTAAAAGACCCTAATTTAAAAACCAAACATACACACAAACAAACATACCATGCATAAATTGTATAGGCCTAGGGGGAAGAGAATATCTCAGTTCTCCCATGTCTGATGACAGAGGTGGGTTTTAAGGAGCTTACAAAAGGCGAGGAGGGTGTGGGGAATTCTGATCTCTGGGGGGAGTTGGTTCCAGAGGGTCGGGGCCACCACAGAGAAGGCTCTTTCCCTGGGTCCCACCAAACAACATTGTTTAGTCGACGGGACCCGGAGAAGGCCAACTTTGTGGGACCTAACTGGTCGCTGGGATTCGTGCGGCAGAAGGCGGTCCCGGAGATATTTATTTAGGTCTATTTATAAGACATAATATATAAGTGCAACTTTTTTCTATTTACTCATTTATGGATTAAAAAAGTAAAGTGGGGGAAGAGCAGTTTCCTGTCCAGCATTTTTTTAAATAGAAAACTGCATTACCTTAAATCAATAAGCCTACAGAAATGTATTTGATATCAAATGAGTTGTTAATCAGATAGAAATAGAATTTAACTTGTTAAAAAGTATTTACGAATGTGACTTGCTGCACACCGAATTGCACTTGCTTGTCTTCCTTACCATAAAATCATCTTTTTAAACAGAGAAACAATCCGGATAGAAGAAGAAAAAAAGAGGAAATGGCATCCTGCAACATTTGGTCACAAAAGATACCACTCACGGCAATGTATATGTGAGATTGACGGCCAGATTCCTTGTCCTGGTAAAGTGCCACTACCAAAAGAGATGACCGGCAAATATAAAAACGCCACGCAAGACACTTCCTAAGCCACTTTTGTGCCAAGGAATTAAAATATTGCAAAAGAAATAAGAAACGGACTGAGTAGTGGCATCATGAGACTACAGTGTTGTGTCAGTCTTTTGCCAATAAAATAGATGGTCCCAAGTCTTTCACTGCTGTACCTTTCAACTGTAAATGTATTATAAAAGCTTTTTTTTTAAAAGACCAAGTGTTGGGTCACATTGATCGTAATGACAACTTTAATTTTCTATTGGTTGAAAAAGGGCCACTGTCTTGGGAAAACAGCTTGCATCATGTCCACATTCTGTAGTAATGGGAAACGGTTGGAATAGGCAGGACTGGTTCCTTTCCAAAAGTTGCTTTCCAGACTTTCCAATTTCATAAGCCTACCAGTCATTAGCAATTTCCTATCGGTATGGTCGACACCATTGTACCGGTAGTGAAAATTGAGCTGCACTTGCAGCTCTGCATTTCTGGCATGCGTAGATGTGCACCTCCAAGCGAGATTTTGCTTCTGCACATGCTCAGGAAGCAAAATCGCACAAGGGGATGCGCACTAGAGATTTTGCCAAATTTTTTGCTTCTGCGCATTTTTTTGACTCTTGAGGTTTGTAGCATTTGTTTATGCATGGCTCTCTTGAGGGCCTGCCACAGTATTTCAATCGGGTTGAAATCTGGGTACTAGACCATTGCAATGCCTTCATCCTTTGAGCTAGTCTGTTGTAGTCTTGCTGGTGAACTTGGGATCGGTGTCCTATTGCATGATCCTGGGTCAGCCAGCTGATATACTGTTTGGTTTTTGCAAAACATGACACTGCATTATAGCCAAAGATTTCCACTTTGCTCTCATCTGTCCAAAGGACTCTTTTGTGATAGCCGAGTCGACTGACAATGAGTCAGTCAAGGTGACTGGGGCCCGTACTTGTCCACCTGTCTGGGAAGAGTTTGATCTGGTGACACCTGATGAAGTGGACAAGGCCATTGGAGCTGTGAGTTCTGCCACCTGTTTACTGGATCCGTGTCCTTCCTGGCTGGTTTCAGCGAGCAGGGAGGTGACCTGGAGCTGGGTCCAGGAGATTGTCAACGCTTCTTTGGGGAGCGGGTCCTTTCCGGCTCCCTACAAGGAGGCACTTGTGCGCCCCCTCATCAAGAAGCCTTCCCTGGACCCAGCCGTACTTAATAACTATCGTCCAGTGTCCAACCTTTCCTTTATGGGGAAGGTTGCTGAGAAGGTGGTGGCACTCCAGCTCCAGTGGTCCTTGGAAGAAGCCGATTACCTAGGTCCTCAACAGTCTCGTTTCAGGCCCGGCTACAGCATGGAAACTGCTTTGGTCTCGTTGATGGATGATCTCTGGCGGGCCCGGGACTGGTGTTTATCCTCTGTCCTGGTGCTCCTTGACCTCTCAGCAGCTTTCGATACCATCGACCATGGTATCCTTCTGCACCGGCTGGAGGGGTTGGGAGTGGGAGGCACTGTTCTTCAGTGGTTCTCCTCCTACCTAGTCGGTGTTAGTGGGGGGGGTCAGAGGTCGACCCCGAGGTCTCTCACTTGTGGGGTGCCTCAGGGGTTGGTCCTCTCCCTCCTGCCATAGTTCCCTCTAAGCTGAGCAGTGAGCAATCGCTCACTTAAAAATCATCATCAACTCAGAGTTTTCCAAACCTGCCCAGAAGCCGAGAGGGAAATTTTATTATTATTTCTGTGTCGCCCAGTCCCGAAGGGACTGTCGCTCAGACACTATACTTTTCCGCCCACCCCAAAAATTTTTTAGAGAGAACACTGCCTCCTGCTATTTAATATCTACATGAAACCGCTGGGTGAGATCATCCAAGGGCGTGGGGTGAGGTATCATCAGTATGCGGATGCTACCCAGCTTTACATCTCCACCCCATGTCCAGTCAATGAAGCAGTGGAAGTGATGTGCCAGTGTCTGGAGCCTGTTGGGGCCTGGATGGGTGTCAACAGACTCAAACTCAACCCTGATAAGATGGAGTGGCTGTGGGTTTTGCCTCCCAAGGACAACTCCACCTGTCCGTCCATTACCCTGGGTGGGGATTATTGACCCCCTCAAAGAGGGTCTGAAACTTGGGCGTCCTCCCCGATCCACAGCTCACATTAGAGAAACATCTTTCAGCTGTGGCAAGGGGGGCGTTTGCCCAGGTTTGCCTGGTGCACCAGTTGCGGCCCTATCTGGACCGGGAGTCTCTGCTCACAGTCACTCACGCCCTCATCACCTCAAGGTTCGACTATTGTAACGCTCTGTACATGGGGCTACCTTTGAAAAGTGTTTGGAAACTTCAGATCGAGCAGAATGCAGCTGCGAGAGCAATCATGGGCTTTCCTAAGTATGTCCATGTTACTCCAACACTCCGCAGTCTGCATTGGTTGCCGATCAGTTTCCGGTCGCAATTCAAAGTGTCGGCCCTTCATGGCACCGGACCAGGATATCTGTGAGACTGTCTTCTGCCGCACAAATCCCAGCGGCCGGTTAGGTCCCACAGAGTTGGTCTTCTCTGGGTCCTGTCGACTAAACAATGTCGTCTGGCAGGACCCAGGGGAAGAGCCTTATCTGTGGCGGCTTTGACTCTCTGGAACCAACTCCCCCCAGAAATTAGGACTGCCCCACCCTCCTTGCCTTTTGTAAACTTCTTAAAACCCACCTCTGTCATCAGGCTTGGGGGAACTGAGACATCCCCCCTTGCCTATGTAGTTTCGTGCATGATATGACTACGTGTATGTATTTTATATATTGGGTTTTTTTTCTTTTTAGACTTTTTAATGTTAAATTGTTATTTTAGATTTTAATTATTAGATTAGTTACCATGTATTGTTTTTATCACTGTTGTGAGTCGCCCTGAGTCTGCGGAGAGGGGCGGCATACAAATCTAATTAATAATAATAATAATAATAATAATAATAATAATAATAATAATAATAATAATTTGTTCAGATGCAATTTTGCAAACCGAAGCCACATTGCCGTGTTCTTTTTAGGAAGTTTTTTTTAACCCTGACAAGCCTTCCAAACAAGCCACACTTGTTCAGTCTTTTTCTAACTGTACTATCACAAACTTCAGCATTTAACATACTGAGACCTGTACAATCTGAGATGTAACTCAGTATTTATTTTTCAATTTCTGAGCATTGAAAGCTGGGGTGGCGCAGCAGGTAGAGTGCTGTACTGCAGGCCACTGAAGCTGACTGTAGATCTGTAGGTCAGCGATTCAAATCTCATCACCGGCTCAAGGTTGACTCAGCCTTTCATCCTTCCGAGGTAGGTAAAATGAGGACCCGGATTGTGGGGGCAATATGCTGGCTCTGTTAAAAAGTGCTATTGCTAACATGTTGTAAGCCGCCCTGAGTCTAAGGAGAAGGGTGGCATAAAAATTGAATGAATGAATGAATGAATGAATGAATGAATAAATGGTCTGACCTTGGGGTGAATTTGCTGGGACATCCAGTCCTGGGAAGATTGGCAACTGTCTTGAACATTTTCCATTTGTGAATAATCTTTCTCATTGTCGAATGATGGACTTTAAAATTATTTGGAAATGGTCTTATAACTTTTTCCAGATTGATGGGAAGCAACAATTGCTCCTCTAGGATCATAGCTGACCCGTTTTCTCTTTGGCATTAGGTTAACACACGCCTCAGTGCTGGAGACCAGCAAACTCTAAAAAACTTTTGCTGATCAACTGATCAAGGGGACTTGATTAGCAGCAGGTGGCTACTACTCAGCCTGTTCATACCTTTGGGAGCAGTAAGGATGTACTTAATTTTTCAACCCTGGCTTCTCCATTTTGCCTTTTCATAAAATAAACAACATGATGTAATATATCATTATTCATGTTTATCTGATGTTGTATTTACCTACTTTTAAGAACTGCTAAGGACCAGATGATTTTTATGTCCTGTTATCTTTGACAAATATGTAGAATCCTACGTATTTACTTTTTTACATGACTGTAACTAGCTATGCAGAACAGATCACTTAATAAAATAATCTAGGAATTAAGTACCACCTTTTCTTTCTATGTCTTATAACTCTGGAAAACATGTAGGAATATGGCTATGATAAAATTTATTTATTATTATTTTTCCTTTGGTGAAGAAAAGAAAATCAATTTTTTACCTGCCCCGACACTTCTATTTTTGATTATCTTCTGAATTGTATTTTAAAAGTATCTCTCTTGCTGAAGTGATTAAATTAGTTATTTGAAAACACTTTTATTAGCAAGCATCAGCGATTTAGATAGAAAAAGCTATTACTTAACTCTCTGTGTGTGTGTGTATATTGAGAATTTTCATGTTCATGGAAATCAAAACTACCAAATGCAGAAAAGGAAGTTGCATCTAATGCCCCAAATAACACAGGATTTTACTTAGCTGAAGCCAAGGGTTGAGAATAAAGTGAAATTTTGGCTTTTAAAAGCCTCAATAATTTTAAAGCAGGGGAAAAGGTAGTGCAGACTGTTTTTTGATGTCTTGGTTCAAATGGTACATTACTGCAAAACAGATTTTTTTAAAAAACCAAAAATCATGTATCTGTCTACACTATGTAGTTTTCTACATTTCACCATGGTGCATACTTTTTCCTACATGAAACTTGGATTGAAACATTGTTCACCTTATTTTCAATATCCTGTTCCAGAAAAAAGTGCTTTTTCTCCTTCCTACGTGCATTTCTCATTTTATTTAAACTAAAGAAAGTATCTTGGTACAAAACACAGAGATGATCAAATCCTTAGAATCTTTTCAGTAGACCAGCCTGGAAAAGGCCCCCGTCTAAATGTTTGTTTTCTTGCACATATTGCCTGCCTCGGTATGAAATTGCTTCCTGTGTGCTGCTCAGAAGCTACCAAGGAATTTGCAGTTCAAATGAAAGACTAGAATGGTGTGCTGATGTTGACCTAGTCAGTTTTACCACACTCACGGAAACAAAAATCGTACTTTATTTCTTTATGAGAAACTTTACAAACTAGTGCATGCAAATGTACAAACAAATGGCATTAGTGTTCAATCTCATCATGGCATGGTCTTGTTCATTTTCGTTGTGTCAATTCAGTAGTACAAACGGAAGGCTAACAAAATGTGGGACAACCATTGGGTTATCGGGAAGGATAATTCCACATTGACTTGTGTTTATAGAGCTACAACCAACGTATTTGTTAATAAAATACATCAAATACTATGTCTTATAAAGTATTAGGCTATGGCATACATAGAAACAAGGCAGAATGTATGTAACAACGAAATCGGTTTAAATTAAAGAAAAAGCCACTGAAACATTCATATTGGTTGGACTACATAAAGAATGGCAGATCATGTTTGTGGCCTTGTTGTCTTCAACAAATATAATCATCAATCATCGCACCTTGGCTACTTGCTCAATTTTTAGGTATCCATTTTTAAAAATATTTTATCACTTACTTTTATGTTCCAACTCGTCCTGTTTAGTGCATTGTAAGTTCATTCCCAGAATGCTCCCAATTAAAAAAAAAAATTCAAACAAGTATCCTTAGACTTATATAACCTGATGCGCAGTGTTCAGCTCAGTTTTTACAGGATTAAAATAGTCTGTCACTGAATTATGCACAAAATCAAAGCTACGTAGATTTTCCCTGCTAAAAAGGAAAAACATATATATACGCATACCATGAATTAACAAATGAATAACATGTAATACTTAATGCTGAAAGTATAAAGTGCTGCCTTAGTTCTTGACCATACTACCTCTAATCTTTTGAGGAATGTAACATTTAGTGTCCGCATATATTGGGTACAGTATCATCTCTACCAGCATTTCTAAATGGAAACAGTTGTCAAAATCAGTTTAATGATTAATGCTTGGGTCTTCTTCCTATTCCCCTAAGCACATAATACCCTCAGAGTAAGTTCTTGCCGGTGTAAACAATTAAAACTGGTTTATGTCACCAAAATAATAAAATGCAGCTAAATAAAATTCATTCTGTGCAACTGAAGCCAGACATTATTTAACACTTCTAAACATTTCTGTTCGTAGCTGGCAGATCAATTAAAAAGAAAAAAACCTGAATAGCTCAACCATAAGGATTTCATAGCCTCCATTTAATAAAACGGGGTTTACACAAATCCAACAAAAGTTGGTGGCAGGGGTAAAATGCCCCCAGTTTGCTCGTGCCTGTGGGTTGTCTGAGGTTGTGAAGGCAGAGTGAGGCTCCGCCTGCCCACCCGGACACCATTTGGGTTTTTTTACCCTCTGCGCATGCACAGAATGCTTCGTGCAGGTCCAGAGGGTAAAAGAACCCAAATAGCAACGTCTGGCTGGGTGGGCGGAGCTTCGCGCTGCCTTCACAACTGGCTCTCTGATAGCCGACAAGCATGAGCAAACTGGGAGCATTTTACCCATGTGTTGGTGGTATATCAACACTGAGACTTTTTGTGAAATGAGTTCATGCTGGTCTGTCTTATACTCCGGGCACTTTTTTCCCCTCTTCAATTCTGGACTCACTATTTCCTTAAATCCTAGATATAAATCAAATTAGAAAGAAAAATGGACTTCTAGTTTTTAATTTATACTCTTAAGTGGAAACCCAGGATGGCTCTCCCCAAAGCACAGTTCCGGATGCAAATGTTCTCATTTTTCCAAGCCTGGAAACTATGTAGTCTGTCAAAATTTCAACGTTCGTACAAAAAATGGAGTCTAGAATTGTCTGGAAAATGCTATTCAAATAGTTTGATCGGCTGAAAAACAGGTAAAGGGGGAAAATACATGATGTCTGGTTAGGTTTTATGCATGTTTTCTAAAACATATATGCACATACGTTTTTTAAAATGTGTATGTTACTTTATCAACGAATGACTATTCTGTTGAGCGGTACGTTACTGTCTCTCTTCTGCTTTCCCAAAATATAAAGTTGGTAGGAAAACTGAGAATCTGTGAGACAGTATTAATTCCTTGTTAGCTGAGCTGTGCAAGGTTCAAAAACGATTCTGAAGAAATGCTTTGGGCCCCTTTGAGCACCACGTTTCTTTGAAAGCAGTAAAAGCTTTTCCAGGTTGCTGCACGAGTTGCTTCTGCCTTAGGAAGCAAAGATTTCAAGCAATTCTCTCCCTCTCTCCCTCCCTCTCTCTCATACAATCATACCTGGTGACATAAAATAAATTCAGAAGGTTGTTTGAAGACTGCAAATAGTTTCCTGCTTTTTAAAGTGTCCAATTTCTCCCTTTGAATTTTACATCAGAGATAAAGCAGGTGCTGAGAAATACAATTATGCTCCTAAATTTGGGTTGGGATACAAATACAGACTTTTCAGTATCTGAAGAACAGTTTTGGGTAGTTATAACATTTTAAACAGTGTAGACTTTTACGGATCTGAAGAGTGGAAATCCCTATACCAAAGTGCCTAAGCACCCCGGCACCTTTTGTGATGAATTTCTCATTTTACCTTGATCTTCCCTCCCTTTGGGAATTGCAAAAGCATGTGGACATAGTTCAGCAGCTTGATTTCTTCTTCTGTTTTGCAAGGGTGCTCTTAAGTTCTTTCAAGTTCTCAGTCAATACTTCTATCTCATCCATTCGTCCACTTTGTTTGGCATCAAAAATATATGCTTTGATATTATCAATCTGTTGGAGAAGTAATTCCTCCTCTATGATGTCTTCCCCCGAAACTTCATTATCGCTTTCAACTTCGAAAGGATTCAAAGGGGAAGACGTGGATTCTTCAAAAGGATTCCCAGATTCCTGACTACCCACAGGTGTATAAAATGGATTTGCCACAGAATCTTCAAATGGGTTTGGAGCACTGAGATCTATCCCGTTTGCCTGCTGAGAACACTCCTGCTCCTGCTCCTCCTCTTCATCAAATGGATTGTACTCCCTTTTGTAACTGAGCAGGGCATTGGTAGGCAAGGGAACTATTGCAGAGTTTTCAGCAACAGGACTATCAGGGTCGCTCTTGGGAGGGCTAATTACTAAAGGATCTTCGAAAGGATTTATGGAGGCTTTTTCTTGCTCTGGGGCTTTAACAGGTTGGCCAACCAAAACCAGATTCTTGCTGCCTGGCAATTCCACACCATCACTGGGGAAAGCAGCCTTGGAGCTAGCGTAATCTTTGTCCTGAAGCATATCCAGATCCAAAGCCTCTGCTATTTGGTTTATGCTTTCCCTCTCCATCTCGAGTTTGTTGTGATTCATTTCTCTGAAATCCAGAGAACGTGTCCGTGAATGTTGAGACATCTTTTTTTTGTGATCCCTTTTCCATTCTTTTTCACAAAGGATCTGCAATTGCTCCCTCTGCATTTCCTCCATCTCCGCTTGCTTTTTGGAGAGCTCAATGGCTTTGACTGTCTGCTGTTGGTCGTACTCGTCCTGAAGCTGTCGCAGGTTTTCCTGCAGCATCTGGACTTCGTCCAGACGATTGGCTTCCTTTGCCTGCTTAATAAAGGAGGTGATATTATCGATCTGTTGAAGAAGTGGATCTGCCAGTTCCTGGTTCCGAGATGTGCTAGCAGTGGGTAGCCATCCTTCCGCTTTCTTCATTGCGACCCTTTTTGTTCGATGGACCTCACCATTGGACTCTGCGAAGGATCTGGAAGTGCAGTCCCCCGGCTTCTCTTCTCGCCGTCTCTGGCATTCATATTTCACCTAGCCAAAAAGAAAGGAAACTTTAAAAGGAGTCCACATTTCGATGAGAAATCCAACAACTTCCTCAGTTTTTAACATAGATACATGAGCCTAGAAAGGCAACTACAGTGGTACCTCTACTTATGAACTTAATTCTTTCTATGACCAGGTTCTTAAGAAGAAAAGTTTGTAAGAAGAAGCAATTTTTCCCATAGGAGTCAATGTAAAAGCAAATAATGCGTGCGATTGGGGAAACCACAGGGAGAGTGGAGGACCTGTTTCCTCCCAGGAGATTCCTAGAGAGGCCCCACAGAGGCTTCTCCCCGCCTTTTCTGGCCCTGTTTCCTCCCAGGAGATTCCTGAAGAGGCCCCATGGAGGCTTCTCCCCGCCTTTTCCAGTTACGGTCCAGAGACTCAGGTTTTGTAAGTGGAAAATGGTTCTTGAGAAGAGGCAAAAAAATCTTAAACACCCGATTCTTATCTAGAAAAGTTCGTAAGTGGAGGCGTTCTTAGGTAGAGGTACCACTGTATATTGGTGGGAAAGGGTATTCTTTTTTTCTGAAGATTATTTTTTCTTCTTCATCTGAAAAAACAATCTTTAAACTGATGGATTATGTAGGATTATAATTTTTAATCTGTCCCTCAACTGTTCATGTCCACAATGATATAAATCGTATTTAACAGAAATAACATCCCGTTAAATATGTTTAGTATAATGTTCTAAGCAGAATCGGCAAGTAGAAGTTGCACTTCTGCATATAGGGAAAATAGCCATGCTCTAGCACAGTGTTTTTCAACCAGTGTGCCGTGGCACACTAGTGTGCCGCGAGACATGGTCAGGTGTGCCGCGAAGCTCAGAGAGAGAAAGAAAGAGAAAGAAAGAGAAAGAAAGAGAAAGAGAGAGAAAGAAAACAAGAGAGAAAGCAAGCAAGAGAAAGCAAGCAAGAGAGAGAGAAAGAAAGCAAGAGAGAGAGAACGAGAGAAAGAAAGCAAGAGAGAGAGAAAGCAAGAGAGAGAAAGAAAGGGAGGGAAGGTGGGAGAGAAAGACAGAGGTAAGTAGGGAGAGAGAAAGAGAGCAAAAAAGAGGAAAGAAGGAAGAGAGAAAGAGGGATGGAGAGAGAAAAAAAGAGGGAGAGAAAGGGGGAGAAATAGAGCGAAAGTGAGGGAGAGATTTTTTTTGTCCAAATCTTTTTTAGCCGCCCCCCCCCCCATGTGCCCCATGGTTTTTTAAATATAAAAAATGTGCCGCGGCTCAAAAAAGGTTGAAAATCACTGCTCTAGCAAGTTTTATTCTTTTATTCTCTCCTATAATGACTGCAACTCCTTCTATCCTCCTGCCACTTCAATAGATCTCAAAGAACTGTGTTCTGCCATAAAATGATCAGCAGTCCATTAACTCAAAGAGAGATTACATTAGAAATCACATATCCAGTCGTATTCAATATGTATTGCATTTTTAAATTTAATGCATTGCATGAAATTGTTATTTCAATAAGAAAAATATATGAGTCTATACGAGCAGTAATATAAAGCAACATAAAAGTAGTGGAAAGGATACAACAAAACAAAAATTTGAGAGCAGAGCAAATTTTTTTCCTGGCTAAAATATTTTTTAAAACTTCTGAAAATTTCTAAGAAACATCATTCCCCACCCAGCCACCCCCAAAAAGCAAGTGAGGCAATTGAGTCAAACAAGAAATGGGGGGAGGGGGGGGTCATTCTTATTAAGCTGGTTTTAAATGTTTTGTAGATTTATGTCACACTATTTGGCAACTGTTTTAGCAAACACATTCAAAAGTAAAGTATTTCAGAAAGGAACTACTTTAATCAGTGAACAAACAAACTCATTATTAGAAATATATACTGATTAAAATACTTGCCAGTCTCTCCATTTGCAGTTTTCTCTCTAACTCTTGTTTCTTTTTCTCTTTCAGTTCTTCATACTGGTCTTTGGTTGGTAAAGACATTAGGCCAAGCAATTTTTCCTGAGGATATTTTTTTTTCAAAATATTACTTTAAAGGGTATAGGATACTAAGATTTAGATCTTGAAAACTAGAAAATGAGTGTCCATACTTACATACATACATATAATTATGCTTTAAATCATTAAAATATAAAAAAATGCCCATTCATCTAAATTGTGTGTCAAATAATAAAGTTACAATGTGATCAACTATACACAGTATCAAATAACAGTATTCAAAATAAAAGATTAGTTAATTGAAGTAAGTCTTTCAGATGAAATTTGAAATTAGTTCAGGAATATATCTCTAATTTTCTTAAAAGCATTATGGAAGTATCTTACAATCGCCTGCTTCTGGGATGTTTTTTCAATTAGTGCAAGGATAATAGAAAATCAAACAGGCAATAAAAGAATTGAACAGTTTTACACATACAGTATTTAAATAAAATGATCAAATATCCTTCTAAAATACCAGAATGACTTGATGAAATTGAATCTAATCTGAACCAGATGGACTAAGCTAGGGGGGAAGGAGGGAGGAAGGAAGGAAAAGGCGTATAATACAAGATATATGGCTTGTACTTGTATGTGGTCACTGATAACAAGGTGAATATGACCTACAGCAGAAGTACAGGTAGTCCTCAACTTACAACCATTTGTTTAGTGATCATTCAAAATTACAACAGCACTCAAAAAAAGTGGAACATGACCAGTTTTCACTAAACCACTAAAGCCTCCCCACAATCATGCAATCTATATTCAGCTGTGTGGTAATTGGATTGCATCTATAGCTTGCTTTGCTTTGTCCTGGGGTCACATGATCACCATATGGAAACTTCCCAGCTGACTTCTGATCAGCAAAGTCAATAAGGGAAGCCAGGTTCACTTAACAACTACATGATTCTCTTAACAATTGTGGGGGGAAAGGTCATAAAATGGGTTATAACTCACTTAACAACAGTTATACTTAGTAACTGAAATTTTGGGATCAATTGTGGTTGCAAGTCAAGAACTATCAGTATTTTATCAAAGAGGTGGGATGTCCATCCAGAAGTATCTTACAGAGACCATAGAATTCTCCATCTCTGGAATATCCTTTTAAAACCGGATAGATACATTTTGAGAACAGTTTAATTAGCATTCCTGCATGTTGCAGATGGTTGGACTTGTAGTCCTTTCCAACATCACAATTATCTAATTCTATGAAAAGCTAGCACCCCAGAATTATTAAAATGCCATTTCAAAAAAAGGGAGAAGGAGGGGAGGCAAAAGTAAAGTAAAAAAACCTGAGAATAAGCAAACATTATTTTCATAGGCTTAGGTTATTTGGTTAATAGCAAGGGATTGTCCCATGATAGCTGCCCTGAGTCCTCGGAGAGGGGCGGGATAAAAATCCAATCAATCAATCAATCAATCAATCAATCAATCAATCAATCAATATCACACTTGCTAAATTAGAATACAATTACCATTGACAGAGTGCCAAAAAAAAAATCATTAGCCTACTAAATACCAACAGAACTACTGATTAGGTAGGAAGTATTTAAAAACTGAAGCACTAATTTATTTTCATTATGCAAATTGTTAAAACCAAATTATATCGCCCCGAGAAACATTTAAAGTGTCAGTATGAATCTGATTATTGTCTTAGAGGAATTACCATCTTTTCCGCTCCATAAGATGCTCCTGACTATAAGAAGAGCACCTAGGTTTAGAGGAGAGAAACAAGGGGGGGGGGGGGAATATCTGCCTCTGCCTCCCAGCGTCCTTGCAGCAAATAGTAAACAGTCTCTCTCCTCCATGTTTGCTGCCTCTGTTGGGGAACACTGGAGCCTTCGCCTCTGAGCAGCTGATCGGCGGTTGGATTTTCCTCCTGGAATACTGGAATACTGCCGATCAGTTGTTCTGGCCGATGGGAATTGCTGCCGCCATTCACTGCTGCTGCCTGTCGCCCATATTCATGCACAGACATTTCCACCTGCTTTTGGGAGTGGGTGTTATGTCGCGAAAAATACGGTAATACATCTAAAAGCAGCTCAGCCTTTCTACATATGCCTACCTGAACAAAAAGTGTGGCTGAGTATCTAATCATCCTCTGAAGCTGTAAAGTTTTGGGATGAGGTTGTGGATCTTCATTCAGCCCTAAAGTCAGAATCTTCTTGCTGAAACAAACAAACAAACAAACAAACAAACAAACAAACAAACAAACAAACAAAGAGTGTGAATTAGAAATACATAACAACCAGCTAAGTAAACACTAGGTAGACAGAAATTTAAGTATTGCCAAATATTGGTAAAAACGTAATTGGCAAGAGGGATTAACTAACTTTATGCCTTCATTTAAAAAATGTTTATCTTCATTGAATTTTTTTTTAAAAAAATATAAAGCCAAGCAAAAAACAATCCAATAACAATTTTCATCATCATATTTTGTACTTACCTTAAAGCATCTATTAATTCATACATTCTCTGCACTTCAATTCTGAGATTGCTGGCACGTTCAAGATTGTATGTTGTCTCTCCAGCACTGGAAGAGAACATGCACATTTAAAAAATTCCAAATTGTCATCCATATAGACTTAGCAGTTACTTTACTAGCAGTAGTAGAGAACCATCAAAAAACCCCTAAAACATTATTTTTGCTCATTAATGAACTGTTAATGTGTTATGAAAGAAAGTGAAAAATCTGAATATCAAATATAGTTTTTTGTGTATTTTTCATCAATTTCTCTTTAAATTATTTATTTCATTAAAATGAGTTAAACACTATTTTAGAGTGGAAAGCAGCTTGATTCAAAATTAGCATCACTAAGCTCAGCATGATTTTAAAGAGTAACCATGCACTTATAAGGACACAAATCTAAGCATATACAAAAATCAGCCTTGGTAGCCAAGTATTTATACATACTAGCCACTTATTACAGACACCAGCTGACCATTGGGGTTCTGACCTTGGTTTTCCCCTAGAGTTTTTGGTATTTTTCCCTTTAAACTTTTGAAATTTCATTTCTCACTGTATTCATATAAACAACTATAAACAGACTTTATTAAGACTAATTCACACTCTTCTTTTCTACTGCAATCGAGTTAGATTTGGAAAACAGAATTTGGATTAACCAAGTACCGTATATACTCGAGTATAAGCCGACCTGAGTATAAGCCGAGGCACCAATTTTTGCCACAAAAACTGGGAAAACGTATTGACCCGAGTATAAGCCGAGGTTAGAAAATGCAGTGGCTACTGGTAACTTATAAAAATGGAAAACAATAAAATTACATTAATTGAGACATGTTTTAGAATATTTATTTTAAAGAAAACCAGTAAACTAGCTCTGTAAATTTAAAAGAGGGTAAACAAATTAACAATATTAACAATAAATTAAAAAGTAAAAAAAGTAGCTCGATCAGGAACAAAGCTAAAACCTAAGAGTTAAAATCCTTCAAAACTGGATTCCTTCTCATCATTAATTGGATTAACATTATTGTTCTGTTTTTATATATGCTGTGAGCCACCCTGAGTCCTTGGAGAGGGATTGCATACAAATCCAATTAAATAAACAAACAAACAAACAAACAAACAAATAAGTGTATCCAAAGAAGAGCTTCAGCATTAGCTGCTGTGAGGTTATCAGCATAGAAAACCAAATAGATAGATAGATAGATAGATAGATAGATAGATAGATAGATATAGATAGAAAGATAGATAGACAGACAGACAGACAGAAAAATAGATAGATAGATAGATAGATAGAAATAGATAGATAGATAGATAGATAGATATAGATAGAAAGATAGATAGACAGACAGACAGATAGAAAAATAGACAGATAGATAGATAGATAGATAGATAGAAATAGATACAGATAGATAGATAGATAGAAAAATAGTTAGATAGAAAAATAGATAGATAGAAATAGATACAGATAGATAGATGATAGATAGATAGATAGATAGATAGACAGATAGATATAAAGATAGACAGACAGATAGAAAAATAGATAGATAGATAGATAGATAGATAGATAGATAGATAGATAGAAAGAAACAGATACAGATAGATAGATAGATAGATAGATAGATAGATAGATAGATATAGATAGAAAGATAGATAGACAGACAGACAGACAGAAAAATAGATAGATAGATAGAAATAGATAGATAGATAGATAGATATAGATAGAAAGATAGATAGATAGACAGACAGACAGATAGAAAAATAGACAGATAGATAGATAGATAGATAGAAATAGATACAAATAGATAGATAGATAGATAGATAGATAGATAGAAAAATAGTTAGATAGAAAAATAGATAGATAGAAATAGATACAGATAGATAGATGATAGATAGATAGATAGATAGATAGATAGATAGATAGACAGATAGATATAAAGATAGACAGACAGATAGAAAAATAGATAGATAGATAGATAGATAGATAGAAAGAAATAGATACAGATAGATAGATAGATAGATATAGATAGAAAGATAGATAGACAGACAGACAGACAGAAAAATAGATAGATAGATAGAAATAGATAGATAGATAGATATAGATAGAAAGATAGATAGACAGACAGACAGATAGAAAAATAGATAGATAGATAGATAGATAGAAATAGATACAGATAGATAGATAGATAGATAGAAAGAAAAATAGTTAGATAGAAAAATAGATAGATAGAAATAGATACAGATAGATAGATAGATAGATGATAGATAGATAGATAGGTAGATAGATAGACAGATAGATATAAAGATAGACAGACAGATAGAAAAATAGATAGATAGATAGATAGATAGATAGAAAAATAGATAGATAGAAAGATAGACAGATAGAAAAAGAATTCCTGTCTAGCTCTGCCTCATAACACATTATTAGATCCTATCCAAGCAAGGACAGCAACTACCACAAAATACCATTTTTTAAACAGTTTAAATCCTTTCAAAGGAGGGGGAGGAGAATCTGACAGCAGGGGGCCTTTTTAATCTGACTCACCATTGCAAATGGCTGCCTTCTTTGCTTGAGCTAGGGAGAGGAACTACGGCGTGCGAGAGGAGACAAAAGCTGGTGCCTCCTCGCTCTGGCTCAAGCAATGGCGCCCTCGTGTGGTGACTTTGTCAATGACCCGAGTATAAGCCGAGGCTGTGTTTTTCAGCCCATTTTGGGGGCTAAAAAACTCGGCTTATACTCGAGTATATACGGTATCTATTTTAAATATCCTTTAAAGAAATTTAATTCCAAAAAATTGAAATGAATGATATTTTCAAATTCTTTATTACTTCAAAAGCTAAAGTATTTATATGAAAATAATCCTACGCAAACGTATCTGAGAGCAAATTGCAAATCAAAATCTTAATGCACGAATTCAACTTACAAACTGAAATCTTCATTTAAAAGCACCAGCAAATTTACAAAGTTTGGTCAAATCCCATAACCTATTTATTTATTTATTTATTTATTTATTTATTTATTTATTTATTCAATTTTTATGCCACCTATGCTCATAAAGATGGCCATATAAGCCTTTTAAATAAAATTCAGAAAATATAATTATGTAAATATCACCGAGTATTGTTAACAATGCAAATTATATATAAGGAGATTTTTGGACAATAGTGTGAAAATTGGTTCTAAGTGTCAATTAATAACAATACATACCGTGTTTCCCCGATAGTAAGGCAGTGTCTTACTTTCTTTTTACCCCCCAAAGCCCCCCTATGTCTTACTTTCGGGGTATGTCTTATATTGGAAAAAATAAGACACACCCGGCCAACCCACCTACCCGAACCCTGGCCGAAGCCCATCCCGCGCGCCCATCCCCTTCGCCTCGCCGTGATCTCGAGATTCGTCAGGAGAGCAACACGAACCCAGCCGCGCAATTCTAAGCACGCGTTTAAGGGGAAGGAGAGAGGGGGGGGACACAATAGTAAGCGAAAAACCTAAACACGCCTCAATAGGAAGTTACGTCCCATTGAACTCAGTGGGACTTCACTTCCAAGCAAAGGCGGTTCATCAGAAAGCTGCCAAGACCTTCCCAAATTCTCTTCAGCCCCCGCCCCAATTTTTTCCCCCTGTCCACATATTCCCCCCCCCCCCGCCCCACTCTTCGCATCCATTTATAATTCACCTCAACGCTCTTTTATTAGTCACTTCACGGACATCCTGCCACCTCCCATTCCCGCAAAGCCTGCCTGGAAGTAGTCCGACTGGGCTACGGCTCGCTCCCTCGGCGGGCTCCCCTTGCAATTTGCGACTTCCCAAGACCTTTGCTCGTTCGCGCGGTGCTCTCCCCTCCTCTCCCCTCCGCCCAAAGCCCAGACAATTTCGCAGCCCGCCCAGCTGCCTGCTCCCGTTTGCCTTCCCCCCCGCTCCCCTCCTCCCGCCAGGGCCCCATTACCTGGTGCGGGCGCCCGGGCACCCGGCGGGGCTCATGGGTGCCCGTGTCCGGCGGGGCTGCCCCTGCCTTGGCTGCGGACGCCTAACTCGGGCAGGCTCGGCCCATGGAGATGCGGTGGGGCAGGCGGCGGCTGGAAGTGCGCGGCGGCGGCTGTAGCAGTGGTGCCGCCGCCGTTCATGGCAAGGAGGCTGAAGAATCCGGAGCGAGAACGGGAACGAGTCCGGGGGGGCTCCGGCGGTGAAGGGCCCCCGGCAGGACGTAGCGGCGGCGAGGGCGGCAAGAAGGCGAGCAACGAGGGTGGCGAAGGGGCGCCGGAAGGAGCCGCCGCTCTGCTGCCACTACCACCCGTCCGCCCCGCCGCTTCCCCGCCGGCCTGGCCGCGGCGAGGCGAAGGGCGCGCGGGGAGCTGCCGGAAAGGAGGCGGGCGAAGGAGAGCGCAGCTCCGGCCGCTCGCCTCGCCCGCCCACCCGGCGTCTCCGAAGCTTACCGGCCGGGACGGGCAACACGGCATCCGCTTGAGACGCCGGCGGGAGCAGCGGGAGCGTAAGGGAGACTCTCCTGGGCGCGCAGCTCCCTCGCCAGGGCCGCGAACTCTTGGCAAAGCGAAGGACGGCGCTGGGGCCGAGGGAACCGCCGCCAGGGCTGCTGCCGCACTGCCGAGCAGATCAGCTGCTGGGCGGCCGAAGAAACCTTCCCTGGGTCTTCCCGAGGTCATCGGGCTCCCCCCCCGCAATACCCCCGTGTTTCCCCGAAAGTAAGACATATGTCTTACTTTCGGGGTATGGCTTATATTAGCCGACCCCCCTAAAACCCCCCATATGTCTTACAATCGGGGGTGTCTTACTATCGGGGAAACACGGTATATAACAGACAGCTGTCCCATAGAAAGCAGTAAATAACAACTTTGATGCACTTTGTTTTTATAAAACTGAACTTTCCAATATATTTAATTATATATATTCCCAATATCCAATTAGATGTTATTATTAATATCTAATAAATATTTGCCTTTTCTAATTTCTTTTAAATAACACAATTGTCTAACAACTTTTATAGAATACAAGTGTCAACTTTTTAAAAAAATTATGAAGAGGCTTACTTTAATGATTCTGCCATCTTTATGTATTCTGGGGCCTTCTGGTCAACTTTTTCCATGTAAAATCGGAGTTTCTTGTTTAATAAATGAAATCAACAGATTAAAATTAAGTTACTCACAATGATAATTAAAATATAAATGTGTATTATGCAACCTATTTTTCCTTTCCTTTATGTGAGTTTAAGGAACTCAGTTAAAAAGATTGGTGGTTAGAATAGAAATGAATCCATTTCACATATTATTGTATGATTGTATTATACAGTATGTATAGGTCCATGTTTTGCAAGCAATATGAATCTGGTTTTTTTCAGCAATGCATGGTATTCAAATGATATTTCACTAGTTTACCAAAAAAATGCCTATGGAGTATCTGTTGGCCATTTCTGCACTGTTCCCAGAACTATAATAACAATAATAACAATAACAATAATAATAATGATGATAATGATGATTATTATTGTTATTATTTATTAAATTTGTATGCCGCCCCTCTCCGTAGATTATTATAGATTATTATATCATATTATAGTATCATTTCCAAACTGTAACAACCAAGACTATATGCAATATTCTAACAGTTGCAGCATATTGCTAAATAAATCACACAGGAACACAACTAAAGCTCTATATTTATCCTACAGTGCTTATAACATTTTTTTCATGTAAATTGTCACTCAAACGAATCCAAGCTGGGCAAGCAACTTCTTTTTGAAAATTCTCTAAATTCCTTAAAACAATTGGACTCATCTGTTTGAAATCTGGCAAGAAAAATACCCCCAAAGTGGAACAGTGGCTGCAAATTCCATCCATTTTTATCAAGCACAAAAGGCTATAAATTGTGTCAGGCCTGGAAACCATCTTGGGCATTGGATTTTCAAGCCTGCTGCATTTATTGCTATGGGAAACTGAGAGGGGAGGATTGTGTGAATGGGGAGATATAGTCAAAATAACATTCCTTTCTCTGACAGTCAAGGTCACTCTGACCTGCATTGTTGATTTCTTATAATAGTAAAGAGTAACGCAGTTTAAGTCATAATAGAAATTATCATAACTTTCCAAACTGAGATTCTGATTTTGATAGAATGAATTGGGAAGCTTCCAAGGCCATCTCAGCCAAACTGTTATTTTTCTAATCACCAAAGTTAAACCAAATTTTATCATCAATGAACAAACTTACTGTTTTCTTTTTAATATAAACAGTTTCTAGTCTCTTAGATTTACTCCCATAAAATTATTATATAATTTACAATTATTATCTCATTTAAGCCTTGATCTCAGTCATTTGATTGATTGATTGATTGATTGATTGGATTTATATGGCACCCCTCTCCATGGATTTTACCTCATATAGCTTCACAATATCTGGTATAAACTCTTTTTCATCAATCTGTTGTTCCCTTTTGAGCAGTGTATCTTTACAGTGTCTACAGCAGCGGATTCGATCATCATCCTTTTCATCCAAAACAGAACTGACACTGCTTAAACTACTGATGCTACCTCTTCGAGAGCCCTGGATGCTATTGGGTGAGCAGCTGGGGCTAGTGTGAGAGGCCAAGACTTCCTTGCTAGCAGTAGTAAGCTTGCCTGAAAGGAGACCAACAAAATATAACTGACACAATGTAATTGTCCTTTTTCACAGAACGTTTATCTTGAACACTTAAGCTTCAAACGCACAGTTCTGCTCACCTCAATTTACACGTAAAAACAGGAACTGCAATGAAACTCTAAAAGGTGGCGGCTACAAAGATATCAATCAAAATGCTTTTTCCTGTACAACTGTAAAATATTATATTCAAAGTAAATGCAAATATTTACATAACATCACATATCATGAAATCTACCTACTAAACAGGCACTGTAGTAATGGAATATTTCAATTTTGACGTGAAGAAACTTTTTAGTTATTGCATGAGACTTCTAAAAGCCATAGAAAGAAGACAAATGGGGGGAGGGATTCATCTTTTTTTTCATACCTTTTGGAAATAAGTTTTTAAAAGGTAAAATAGCATTGAATAGCTACTGATAACCTGGAAAAAATCCTGACATCTAAAATTAGCATTTTAATATCAAAAATTTAAAGACACAATCATGATTCTCCCAATCATGCGAGAATAAGATGCAATTTTCGAGTTGCAAACTGCTCTTCTGCGGGGGTGGGTGGGTGGGTGGAGAGGCTATTAGCCTTCTTCTCACCCAAAAATAAACCCGCTAAAAATCCTGTGTATTTGGAAGGTAACAATTGGCTGTTGTCTATGCTGCTATAAAAACATGTCTGCCAATCCATATAAAATTTCCTCTAGTGCTTTAACTGGGTATCTCATCAGGGCAGAAGATAATTACTCATTTTTGAGACCAAGATAGCAATAGCACTTAAGACTTACTACTTTACAGCCCTCTCCAAGCAGTTTTACCGAGTCAGTATATTGCTCCCAACAATTTAGGTCCTCATTTTACCCGCCTCAGAAGGATGGAAAGCTGAATCAACTTTGAGCCTGGTGGGATTTGAACTGCCAAATTGTAGGCAGCCGGCAGGCAGCCCAAAGTAGCTTGTAGTACTGCACTCTAACCACTGCACTGAGGCTCTTAATATTGTTGTGGTTAGCTCTGGCCCAGCTCCTGCCCCAAGGAATGTGGAGGTGGATGTGGGGGAGACATCCACATGCTGCAGGCCTGTTTTGCTCCCAGTAGATTCTGCCGACGAAGTCTCCTCTGACCAAGGAAGTGTGAGTGACAGGGAAGAGGGGAGTTTTGCAGACAGCCCAGGAGGAGATCAGTCATTTATATCATCCCTGGATTCTGAACAAGAATTAATGACACATCCATGCATGCATAGAGTGATGCATAGGAGACAACAACTGAAGGATTATTACAAGAGAAAATTAGGCCACCTGTGCTTGGGTGGGGCTGCTGTAATTAGTGCTACAGATAAAAGTGCAGCCTGGTGTTTTAGCCTCATGGCAGTTTATCTGATTCATTGTTTTGTCAAGATCGTGGTTTTTGCTCTTCAGGATGGTGTGTGTGGACTCTCTGGAGTTTAGAATTGGACTCAATTTCCCAGTTATTGGGTGAGCAATTGGACTGCATTTAACCTGTGCCTTGTGTGTGCCAGAAAATCCCTTTGACGTTTAAAAAGGGAGCTGTTTCTGTTTTTCTGTTTATAAAACCTTTTGGGTTTTCCTTTTATCATGTGGTGTCTGTCTTCCTGGACTAATTACCCTGTAATTACGGGCGGTTGAGACACGCCGGCAGAACAAATATGCACAGCAACATTTTTTCTCAATTCATAGTATAATAATAATAATGTTTGAGCGATAGTAAGCCAAAATATGATTAACATTGAAAATTAAGAGTTGGGGCACTTCTAGCTCTAACAACTGTACTCACTTGCAAATGGGAGACTGACCAATTCCATGCACTTCTTGCACATGATAGACCCACAGAGGCGACAGTGATGGCGCCTGTTCCGAATGCTGAATTTGTTACCACAGTCTGGACAAAAGGGTACGTCTTGATCATTAACCCAAGGCACGACAGATTTCTCTATTGCTGCAATAAGACATGATAAACTATTAGACATCATTAATGAAATCTTAGTTGAAAATATTAGCAAAGGCGTTTCTTCTTTGCGCTTACCTCTTATCTTTGCAGAATCTGTAATTGTTCTGTCAAAGGAAGTAAGCTGACCAAATGAAAATGACCAAGAATTAGATAGACATACCAATTTTACAGTACAGTTTGTCACATTACTTCAGGTAAATCTGTTTTTAACCATTTTTCTTCAAAAATCAGATGTCTTCCCTGAATATCACTTTTATGTAACCTTAGTAATAGACCATCAGATTAATAGTGTCCAAACAATTGGGGCGGCGGGAGAGAATAGGAAAAATATTTTAAAAATCAGCGAAGTCTTTTTGTTTTAAAGATCAAGGTTTAAATAGGAAAAACAGGGGGAAAACAAATTATAAAATGAAAATTGAGAAGATATTTGAATTTTTCTAATTAAAAAGTAAATTTTAACTTTACTAAAGAAAGTACAGTGGTACCTCGAGATACGAGTTTAATTCGTTCCGGACCTGGGCTCTTAAGTCGAGCAGCTCTTATCTCGAACGACTTTTCCCCATAGGAATTAATGTAAATAATTTTAATTGGTTCCAGCCCTCAAAAAACTCACAAAGTTAGTCTAAATTATGCAGAAAGACATGTTTTTAATGAAGAAATGTACATGTACATATAAATGAATAATGAAGTTTCTTTCACTTAACTTGTAAACTTTCTTAAACTTTTAAATTTACATATGCTCAACTTCTCTGCCACCCAATCCTGTAGGACAGAGGTCCCCAACCCTTTTTGCACCAGGGACCGGCTTTAAGCGATCAAGAGAGGAATGGGTGAATGAATGGACGGAGGGTGGGAAGGAAGGAAGGAAAGAGGGAAGGGACAGGAACAGAGGAAAGAAGCAAGGAAACTTATGAAAGGGGAGAGTAAGAGAGGAATGAGTGAAGGGAGGGAGGGAAGAAGGTGGGAAGGAGAAAGAAAAGAAGAAATAGAGGAAGGGAAGGTAAAAGAGAGAAAGAAAAAGAGCAAGAAAGAAAGAAAGAAAGAAAGAAAGAAAGAAAGAAAGGGGGAAGGGACAGGAACAGAGGAAGGAAGCAAGGAAACTTATGAAAGGGGAGAGTAAGAGAGGAATGAGTGAAGGGAGGGAGGGAGGGAAGAAGGTGGGAAGGAGAAAGAAAAGAAGAAATAGAGGAAGGGAAGGTAAAAGAGAGAAAGAAAAAGAGCAAGAAAGAAAGCTGCAAGCACCCCCCCGAGCCCCCCAGGCCGGCTGCAACCTTTTAAAACACGCGCGCCGCTTCGCAGCTGTCTCCTGAAGCCGAACGCGGAAGTTAGCGTTTGGCTTCAGGAGACAGCTCCTTGCCGCTTGTATCTCGAATTTGGGCTTGTAAGTAGAACAAAAATATCTCTCCCCTCCCAGCTCTTATCTCGAGTTGCTCTTAAGTAGAGCAGCTCTTATGTCGGGGTTCCACTGTATATTATGTTCGAATTCCGTTTACTTCCTTATTGTATAGTATTTAGACCAGAAAGGGAGTACTAAATTTCTCAGTTTAACTCACCAACCTTTTGGACCCCAGGGACCACTAAATTAGAAACATAGAAGATTGATGGCAGAAAAAGACCTCATGGTCCATCTAGTCTGCCCTTATACTATTTCTTATATTGTATCTTAGGATGGGTATATGTTTACCCCAGGCATGTTTAAATTCAGTTACTGTGGATTTACCAACCACATCTGCTGGAAATTTGTTTCAAGCATCTGCTTCTCTTTCAGTAAACTAATATTTTCTTACGTTGTTTCTGATCTTTCCCCCAATTATCCTGAGATTGTGCCCCCTTGTTTTGTGTTCACTTTCCTATTAAACACACTTCCCTCCCGAACCTTATTTAACCCTTTAATTCATCATTTTAAATCCCACAGACCACTAATATAAATCCAGTTTATATTGCTGAAGCCCCTGGCATGGGGTCCTTCAGATACTTAGCTTGGCCACCTGTTTCTGCAACCTTAGATATTCAAAGAGCCATTTTGACTGGTATTTCCCACAGAAAAACAAAATACCGTCATATCATCTCTCTCTCTCTTCATCTTTCTCTCCCTTTTTCTCTCTCTCCTCTTTGTCTCGCTCCCCTTCTCTCTCTTTCTCTCTCATCTCGCTCTTCCCTCTCTTTTCTTTCTCTCGCTCTCTTACTCCGTCTCTGTATCTTGTTCTTTCTTTCTGTCTCTCTCTCTCATCTTTCTCACCAACACCCATTGCTTTGGGCCGCCTATGAGGTCACCACAATCCCTTGCCGCAACAGCATCATTACCTCCTCCCGGCCGGCAAGGGCTGCCCTACTCCTTGGACATTGCACTACCTGCAAAGTTGCACGTACCTCCCTCTACACTGGAGTTTCCAGCCCTACCATAAGCTGCCTGGTTGTCCCATATTCCAGAACTCTAGTCGCAGGACTGGCCCTTTGGTCGTCCTGGAGCAGCTCTTCCACCCGAGTGCTATGCGGACCACCAATAATTTCTTGTGGTCCACCGGTTGGTGACCTCTGGTCTAACTAATAGCAGTACTACTAATAGGACACTTCAGAGAAGTTAAAGTAGGACTAGATGGCATTTTTTTCTGCCAATTAATTTTATTACTATGCTTTTTAGACTGCTATATATCAATGGTGGGTGAGACTTAAGCAAACAACAAGGATCAAAAGTATATTGTGCCTTAGAGGATGTTTAATTAAAGTAAATTATAGATCACAATTTTCTTTCCAGAATCAATTCAATCTATTTAATATCTCTTCAGCCACTATTACATTTTTTTTGTTAACAGCACCTCACCTTTAACAAATAACATAATAATAAACATAACAAGAAATGTTACAGTAGCTAATAATTGAAAAAAAAGGACTTACATATGTTTATTTAAATATTTTAAGTAAATTTAGTAAAAAGTAAATAAAGTAAAAACTTTAAAGCTACAAATTATTTACCTTTTCTAACCTGATTATTAATTTATTGACTTCCACAACATAGTGATCAATTCTGGCTGCTCTGTGTTTCTTAAAATCAGAAAGATGACTCCTTACAGCACCTAATATAAAATAATCCAGTTAGGAAACTTGACAGAATAATTCAATCATAAATATTCAGCTAACAGGCAGTTTATCATGTTCTTATTTCTATCAAATTTGCTAGTCAGTTTAAAATTCAGAATTAAATAATGGTAGCTCGTGGACCATTCACAATGCCATTTAGCTGAACAATGGATAGAGTAACCAAGCAAGCATAGTAACCAACCAACCCAGACTGTGACTTAGAACATAAACATATTATTTCTTTACTTATCCAACTAATTAAGCAGCCATAATCCTTCAAGAAAATGATACAGAAAAGTAGGTATTGAGGGGAACAAAGAAACTTGGGGAAGGATTTATCTTGCCCCACTGTATATGCAGGGTAATAATTTTCGGTATTGCAGTTAAAAAAAAACCCACAGCCAAATGTGGTTTGCCATATAATCTGGCGTTCATACTTTATATTCAACATGGTTTAATATGTTATATAAACATGCTCTAAGTATTAATACTCTGTATTTTAGTATTCATTGATAAAATACTATTCTTATTTATAATATAATGGTATTTCAGAAGACGTATTTCCATTATGGAATTTTCTTCTAGTGTTAATTATTGCTAGTGCTGAGCCCATTTTGCTCTTAGCCTCAAATGAATACATACATTTGTACAAATTCATTATCTATTACAAACTATCTTCATAACACAATATGCTACATATCTTCTCAGAATTCACTGGTTCTCTCTCAGATCAAGTTAGTGTAGCGTATTTATATAGATTTATATACAATATAAAAATAAACCTATGATGTTAAAAATATCCAGCTAACTGTAATTATTAACATTTTCACAGCTTTATTATTTTTAGATTAGAGAGATCAGTAACTAGGGAGAGTAACATGCTATCTACCCTTGTTTCAAATGAAGATTTCTTCATTGGTTACCTAATTCTTCAAGTTCCCACATATATGGATCCATTCCACCATAACTGTAGCCTTCATATCGTTCCTGAGACCCTCCATCACTTCGGTCATCATCTCGTCGCAACAGTTTATTTTTTGCTTTTTTGGCTTTTTGAACAAGACCTAAAAAAAAAAAATGGTGGATGTCAAAAATTCTGTTTATATATTTAAACGTAATAGTTAGGGCTTGCTTCCTTACAGTTGCAACTGTGACAGCGTGGGCAAGGTTGTAGTTCACCCGATTTGCAATTTTCAGAACTCTTCAGAATGGACTGGCCAGGATTTTTAAATCCAATTTGCCCTTTCGGTTGGATGAGAAAATTTAAGTGCAAAATAGCATGTCTTTAAAACATGCTAAAAACAACCACCACCACTACCCAGGGTTGCATTTTCTAGACGAACAAGCTAAAATGGCAAAATGGAGACTGGCAAATATCACAGCATTATTTTCTGCTCTCCCATAGGAATGGGATATACGTTATTCTACAATTTGTGGGGAGGAAATGAATATGAAAAGAATTACAAATATTCCCATAAAGTACAACCCTGGGAAAAGAAATCTACTTGGTCTGACCTGTTGGGAATATAAATGTATCAATTAGCCAAGCAGCCCAATTATTGGCAGCTCACAGGAATATTTTGTACCCGGTTATAGACTTAATTCAGGAAGCAATTTGTGCAATAGAACACTGGCCAAAGCAGAAGGCAAGAGCACTTTAAAGGTAAAACAATGACGCATTTAACAGCCTTCAGAGAACTGGGAAATAACTTGTAACAAGTCAAAAAAATTAACAGTTCAAAGACATGGTCCTTGTATTTTCTAACTGTATCGTTATTTAAAAGAGGGGGCAGGGAAATGCCCAATAATTAGCATATAAACATATTGCAATTATTTTCACCTTTATGGCTTCTACTATTCTTAAGCTCTTGTTACTAAGTTGTGCACCCTGTGATTGAAATTGTGTGATGACTAAGGGCTGTTTACATGCCACACTGGATCCCATCAGAGTATTCCCAAGGATGACTCTGAGTGTCTGAAAATATAATGAACCTCAATGCGTCAAAATCACCATGGAAATCAGCAAGACTTACTAGTTAGAGCTAGCTTGACTTAGTCTGGGTCTTCAGAACAGACAGACACACTAACTTAGAAACTTTAATATGTATTGTGAAACTATGTCATGTGACTAAAATGTTATGTAGTAAACAGCACTAAATTGATATTAATTATTAATAAATTTATACTGGTTTCTCAAAATCATGGTATCAGATCAGAGGTGGGTTCCTCCTGGTTCGGACCAGTTCTATAGAACTGGTAGTAACTTGGCAGTCTGGGTCACTGGAACCAACAGCAACCCAGGCCTGCCACATCCAAGACAGTTCTCTTGGCAGCGCCATAGGTGCCGCCATCTTGGTTTTTGCTTCTGCACATGCAGTTTTTTAAAGTACTAAGCATGCATGCAACACGCATGCAAACGTTCACACATTCCTGAGTGAAGTGGGAGCGGGAGAAACCGGAAACTGTCCTTGTATTAGATAACTAGATACAGTGTTTTTCTGTATTCTTCAGGCACTCTGGTTTATCATAGTTGTACCAAAGGAAATAGCATCCTGTTATTTGTGCGTTAGATGCATGTTACATACATAATAGGAACTAGAATGCTTACTCTTTAATTGTCCTTTAACATCTCTGTCTTCGCTTGAATGTTCTTCATAATGAGATTGGAGCTGTTGAAAAGACTGTAGATCCTTCAGACACAGGGGACATAGAAAACCCTCTCTCACCTCCCCAGGATCATCAAATGGAGGTGTGTAGCTTGTTGCCATAATGGTCCAAGGCGCCTGAGGTTATTGCTTCTCTCCAAATCTCAGTTGCTATGGAGCACTGTATGCCATAAGCAAAGAAGTGGACATACAGTGAGGAAATAGTTATTGTTCTTGTCTTTTCTGCAAAGCATTCCCCTGAAACAGATACAAAAATAGCTTTAAATGGGAGAAACTATTTGATTTGGTAAGTATATTTTGTCTAATGCGTTCATGTTTTAATGGTTTAGTTCAGAAAACCAAGGGATAGCCAGTGTGGTTCTCATATAGTTATTGATTATTACTTTATTATTATTCATTAAATTTATATGTCGCCCGATGATACCATGGTCTTTCGAGACTGAAGGATGACAACGCAAATGTTGCCCAACTCCCAAAGGACTAATTGCCAAGATGCCCTAGATAAAACCTTTAAAAACCTACCAGGATTCCTAAAATTTTTATTACAAATTAAGTAAATATGAGGCTGGAATGCTGTAAAACCACCTTTACAGTATTATTGTATATGTTTACTATGGTGCCTTTTGCTTCTCTGTAGACCTCACTAAGATTATAGAAGTATTATATAGGGATACATTATGTTTCGGTAAACAAATAATTTGTTTGTTTGACTGTTTAACTGTTGTAATAATAGAACAGCCTTAACAATGTTTGGATAAGTAAGTCTTAACAATCATGTTGCATCAGCCACATGCTTTCAAAATTCCAGTGTGTCCCAACCCAAGAAGATTCCATGTCTCTGAAATAGAGTACCGTATTTTTCGGAGTATAAGACATACTGGAGTATAAGACGCACCTTAATTTTGGGGGAGGAAAATAGGGAAAAGAATCTGCTGACCAGATATTCATCTGGCTAGCGTCCTTAGTCTGGTCAGCTTCAGTTCATTATTTTATCCCATACATACAAATCTAATAAATAATAATAATAATAACAATAATAACAACAATAATAATAATTTTAATTGCTTTGATTGCATCAGCGGAATCCCGCCTGGCTGCCCTGTTTAGGGTAACCCGCTCCCTTCTAAATCAGGGGGGAGTTGGGGAACCCTTGCAGGGCAGTGCTGAGGAATTTAACTCATTTTTCGCTGATAAAGTCGCTCGGATCCGAGCTGAACTCGACTCCAATTGCATAGCAGTATCGGCTGACAATGAGTCAGTCGAGGTGACTGGGGCTAAACGTCTTTGTCCATCTGCCTGGGAGGAGTTTGACTTGGTGACACCTGATGAAGTGGACAAGGCCATTGGAGCTGTGAGTTCTGCCACCTGCTTACTGGATCCGTGTCCCTCTTGGTTGGTTTCGGCCAGCAGGGAGGTGACACGGAGCTGGGCCCAGGAGATTACCAACGCTTCCTTGGGGAGGGGAGTTTTTCCATCACTCTATAAAGAAGCGCTTGTGCGCCCCCACCTCAAGAAGCCCTCCCTGGACCCAGCCGTACTTAACAACTATCGTCCAGTCTCCAACCTTCCCTTTATGGGGAAGGTTGTCGAGAAGGTGGTGGCACTCCAGCTCCAGCGGTCCTTGGAAGAAGCCGATTATCTAGGTCCCCAGCAGTCGGGTTTCAGGCCCGGCTACAGCACGGAAACTGCTTTGGTCGCGTTGATGGATGATCTCTGGCGGGCCCGGGACAGGGGCTTGTCCTCTGTCCTGGTGCTTCTTGACCTCTCAGCGGCTTTCGATACCATCGACCATGGTATCCTTCTGCGCCGACTGGAGGGGTTGGGAGTGGGAGGCACTGTTCTCCAGTGGTTCTCCTCCTACCTCTCCGGTCGGTCGCAGTCGGTGTTAGTGGGGGGTCAGAGGTCGACCTCTAGGTTTCTCCCTTGTGGGGTACCTCAGGGGTCGGTCCTCTCCCCCCTGCTATTTAATATCTACATGAAACCGCTGGGTGAGATCATCCAAGGGCATGGGGTGAGGTATCATCAATATGCGGATGATACCCAGTTGTACATCTCCACCCCATGTCCAGTCAGCGAAGCAGTGGAAGTGATGTGCCGGTGCCTGGAGGCTGTTGGGGCCTGGATGGGTGTCAACAAACTCAAACTCAATCCAGACAAGACGGAGTGGCTGTGGGTGTTGCCTCCCAAGGACAATTCCATCTGTCCGTCCATTACCCTGGGGGGGAACTACTGACCCCCTCAGAGAGGGTGCGCAACTTGGGCGTCCTCCTCAACCCACAGCTGACATTGGAACATCATCTTTCGGCTGTGGCAAGGAGGGCGTTTGCCCAGGTTCGCCTGGTGCACCAGTTGCGGCCCTATTTGGACAGGGAGTCATTGCTCACAGTCACTCATGCCCTTATCACCTCGAGGTTCGATTACTGCAACGCTCTCTACATGGGGCTACCTTTGAAAAGTGTTCGGAAACTTCAGATCGTGCAGAACGCAGCCGCGAGAGCTATCGTGGGGCTTCCTAGATTCGCCCACGTTTCTACAACACTCCGTGGCTTGCATTGGCTGCCGATCAGTTTCCGGTCACAATTCAAAGTGTTGGTCATGACCTTTAAAGCCCTACATGGCATTGGACCAGAATACCTCCGGAACCGCCTACTACCGCACGAATCCCAGTGGCCGATAAGGTCCCACAGAGTTGGCCTTCTCCGGGTCCCGTCGACTAAACAATGTCGTCTGGCGGGCCCCAGGGGAAGAGCCTTCTCTGTGGCGGCCCCGGCCCTCTGGAATCAACTCCCCCCGGAGATTAGAACTGCTCCCACCCTCCTCGTCTTCCGTAAACTACTTAAGACCCATCTATACCGCCAGGCATGGGGGATTTAAGACACCTTTCCCCCAAGCTTATTATAATTTATGTTTGGTATGTATGTGCTGTTTGGTTTTTAATTGATAGGGTTTTTTAGTTTTTTCTTAATATTAGATTTGTGCCTGTACAATATTGTTTTATCGCTTGTTGTGAGCCGCCCCGAGTCTTCGGAGAGGGGCGGCATACAAATCTAATAAATTATTATTATTATTAAATTATTAATTAATTATTTAAAAAATATATTATTTGGAAATAGTAACAATGAAAAAGCTTGCAAGCTAGTAAGAGCTGGGAAAATCATTAGTACCAGGTTAGGTCTGGAAAGAAACATTCAGAGCAAGTAGAACAATGAAAAAAAACCTGCAAGGACTTAGGGCTTGAAAAATATTCTTTGCAGAGAGTAACCATGAAAAAACATGTAAGGTAAGAGCTGGGAAGATCATTAGCACCTGGTTAGGGCTGAAAAGAAAAAGCTGGAGAGGGGGAAGCTACATTCAGAGTATAAGATGCATCTGAATTTTCAGCCTATTTAAGGAGGAAAGGTGTGTCTTATACCCCTTAGGAGGTGTGTCTTATACCCCCCAAAATACGGTATATTTCTGTTCTGGAATATGTACACTAAATCTTTCATCAGTAAGGGAGAATATTCTTTTTACGTATCTTTGGAAGCCACTCTAAATTTTGCAGCACATTAACAGTCATTCCCAAACTGGCACCATCCAGATACTTGAAAGAGTAAGTTCCTCAAATCATTATCTATGCTATCTGATTTGAAGAGTACAAAACTGAGATAGCTGATAAAAGGCAAGGCTTAAATTCAAAGAAACAGAAAACAGTGTTTCCTTTAGATTAAAAAAAGAGACTGAAATGAAAAAGAAGACAATTTTAAAAGCAAAAAAACCCTGTATAAATCAATCAAGCCACAGGAGAATGAGAAACATAGAAGAGAGAGAAACAGATAGAAAAAAGAGAGGAAGGAAGAAAAAGAAAAAGAATGGGAGTAAGGAAGAGAGAAAGAAAATCAAAATCTAGTGTGAAACTAGCTCAACTATTTAAGTGGCATTTTGATATTGATAGAGTTGCCCTATTATGAGCTCACTGTTATAGACACACAGTACAGTATTTTATTTTGAAATTCTGAGGCAAAACAGGGTGGGTTTTTTATTTGTTTCTTTATTTGTTTGTTTGTTTGTTTATTATTTCTGTGCCGCCCAGTCCCGAAGGGACTGCCGCTCAGACACTATACTTTTCCGCCCACCCCCCCAAAAAATTAGAGGGAACACTGATGGGGGCTATGACTTCTTAATAACTGATAGGCAGGGCTAGAGCAGCTACAGCTTCACACCATACTCCTGGGTTCGGGCAGATGCTCCACTGCAGGCCAAGGGCTTCTTTCAATTCTAGAGCCATGGTAAGCCAAGAAAACCCTGAACCATTAGTGTAAAAAGCAGTCCCCAAAGAGATCAGTTCTTGGGCTCTTAGTGCCCCTTAGGCAGGATGTAAATGTAGTCAAAAGGGCAGAGATGGGAGGAGAGGAGAGTAGGTTGGAGGGAGTATAAGGGGAGGAAGTCCCTTATTATGAATAACATAATAAGAGACTTCCCTTACATTTTTGCTGTAAGCCATACAGTGTCTCTAGGGAGTTGGGCGGCATATAAATTAAATTAATAAATGAATAAAATAAATAAACAGGCTCAGGACTAAAAGGTCCCAAGCAGGAAGAGCTTGGGTGAGGGTGGGTCCTTGGTTTATAACTGATGGGATTTGTATAACAACAGCAAAGAGGAGTACCATCTCTAAATGGCATGATGCCTTATAATCACAATGGTCAGTAAAAGAAATTTCAGTCCCAACTGCAGTCGTAACTCGAGGACTATTGGTGTCCAAACTTGCCTGAAGGAAATAACAGTGACATTCAGAAAATTGTCCAGGCCAAATCACCAGTCATATAAACTTATAATTCAAAAAATTAACATTTAATAAGTCACTAGCATAATATGCCACAAGCGGGAAATTACACAATAACAGACTTTGAAGGGACCTTGGAGGTCTTCTAGTCCAATCCCCTGCTCAAGCAGGAGACCATATATCATTTCAGACAAATGGCTGCCTGGCCTCTTCTTTAAAAAATCTCCAATAATGGAACACCCACAGGTTGGAGCCAAGATTGATTAATTGTTTTCACTATCAATAAATGTATCCTTAGTTCTATGTTGGTTCTCTCTCTCCATTTACATTTTGCCTTCAGATGCTTTGGGAAATAGGTTGACACTCCCACTTCTCTGTGGCAGCCCTTCAAATATTGGAACACCGCTATTCCTTCCTTTCACTAGACTAGACATACCCAATTCCTGCAACCATTCTTCATATTTTAGCCTCCAATCGCCTAACAATCTTTGTTGCTATATAGGAATATAAAGATCACATAAAGAAAAAAGTTAAATTGTTATCTTCATAAGCAAGGCCTGTAAGACAAGAATCCTAAATATCTAAGTCAGTGGTGGATTACCATGTGCCACCTGTGTGCCAGAAATGGCACAACAAACCATCCCATCTGGACTGCATGGCCTCACTGGCCTTTGCGCATGGGATTGGCAAAATCCGGAAGTGCGGTAGTCCGGTATGCATGCGCGCACTGGCACCCGGACTTCTAGTTTCTGTCACTGACATGCACCTGATGAACTGCTGGCTGTTGCTCCTGCGTGCAGAAGAAACCTGGAAGTTTGGATGCCAGCGTGCGCATATGTACCAGAGTGTTACTCTTCCAGGTTTTGCCAGCCCCACACGCATGAAAGCCAGCTGGCCGGTGCATGTGTGAACAGGAACAGCACAGAGGAACCAGAGAGGCTCCATGTCCTGCGCAGGATGGCTCTGGATGCCACTTCCAGCACACGTTTCATAAGTTAGCCACCATGGGCCTAAGGTATTATAAAAAGGAACCATGCTATTCTGTAATTTTTCTATCATTAGCTGCCTCAACTTCCTCTGAATATCACACATACCCCATCCACGGTGACTGATGTACATATAATGCAAAGCCTACCACAACACTCATCTCCTATTATCAAGCCTCTGTCTTTTAAAAAAAATTACATAAGGTGTGACCAGCTTTTAGATTCAAACGTCCTTTGGTGAGGCATCCAGATTTCCCCCCAAATGCGATCTGAATGCCAACATTATAGTGCAGACCACTGGCAGATTATGGGAGGGGTGGGGGAATAAAACCTGTAGACTAAAACAAAATTAGCATTCTTAAAACCAGATTTTTTTTAAAAAAGGTTTCTAATAATCTAAAATAGAACACAAGAAAGTAAAACACAAAAGAAATTCAGTTAACAGTACAGTTAAAGCAACCTCATTCTGGCTCAAGGTTGACTTAGCTTTCCATCCTTTCCAAGGTGGGTAAAATGAGGACTTAAGACTTTTGGGGGCAATACACTGACTCTAGTAAACTGCTTAGAGAGGGCTGTAAAGCAGTATAAAGCTGTCTATAAATCTAGGTTCTATTGCTATTCCAGTCTTCTATGCTGGCATCTTATATTCACACTAGGAATGAGGTTTTTTTTTAAGGTAATTCACTAAATCTTGCCTTTTCCAAGTCCATATTTTTTTTAAAAATAGTTTGTATTCATTTAAAAAATACATACCGGTAAAAGCAAAAACAGACAATACATTATACAATACAAACCAAAAACTAATGTATGTATGTATGTATGTATGTATGTATGTATGTATGTATGTATCACGTTTTTGCTGAATTTTTTAATCCAACAGAAACACACACACACACACACACACACACACACACACATATATAAGGAAAAGAGAGAAAGAGGTATTTATGTAGGTATGTAATATATTTTTGCTGAATTTGAAAATGAAGGGAGACTAGTATAGATCTATTTCGGTCTCCTGTTAAGGTTATTTTACGGTACATCTAATATTTTACGCTCATTTACTATTTTTGCATTTGGATTTAAGTCCCCAATTTGATTTTTATGAACCAAGAGAGTCGAGGCACCCAATCCTGAGACAAAAGGGAAAAGACTCCCTTTCCTCCAAAGCAGCCTTATGTCTACCATCCAAAAACTGCAAGATAAAAAGTTATTTGACAGAAGCCATGTCACTCCGACCCAAGGACGGAGACTTGCTCGTTGACTCATCCTTGTTTTTCCACTACCAAGCTCCCAACCCAACCCGTCGGGCAAAAAGAGGTAGGAAGCACCGATACTCTCCTTCTGTCATGTTAACATTAGAAAGGGCGGGGACGATGCAGGGCGAGCAGAAATGGCTCCTGGGATGGCAAAGGGCAACCCGAACATCTCAGTAGAGATGCCGAAAAAAAAGTCTCCGGAGCGGCTGACAGCCTCCTTTGCGGAATCCCGGAACCCGCAAGCTGCCTGGCAAGGGGAAGAAAGCCCCCAACGATGCCAGGCTCCGGGCAGAGCGAGAAGGGACGGCAAGGAAGGGCGGCAGAAGAAGAAAGGTCTCCCTCTCCGACTAAACGCGCCGCAGCAGAGGGGAGATAAGTGCGGGGGAGAGGGTGGGGCGCAACGCTCTCACCTCAGCCTCACCGAGGCGGCGGCGGCCCCAAACGGCCGAGGGATCCAATCCCGCCCCCCGGTTACCCAGGAAGCGACCGGGCCTCCTTTAACAAGGCAGCGGGGCTGTCGATCGCGGAAAAGCCGATGGGAAGAAGAAGGCCTAGGCGGAGGTGGCGGAAAAGAGCGCCGAGCAGTCGATGTGGGAGGGCGGAGGGTGCGGCTCCCTGGGCCGCTCGCGCTGGTCTGGCTTGGCTGCTTGTGGGGTTGCGAGAAAAGTCCATGGGGGGCAGGTGGGGGTGTCCGCCTTTGGGGAGGGCGTCCTGCTAGATTTCGGCCTGCAAAACTCATGATCAGCACTTGGAGGACGGAATTGTAATTTTTTGCATAGGCCAGATTTGGAAATCTGGATGGATTTCACTTGGATCAACTACGTTCGGTGCAATTGAGGAATGCTTGTATTTATTTTTCTTTCTTTCTTTCTTTCTTTCTTTCTTTCCTTCCTTCCTTCCTTCCTTCCTTCCTTCCTTCTTTCCCTCCCTCCCTCCCTCCCTTCCTTTCTTGAAAATACATTCCAGTGGAAGAAGGCAGCACAAAATCATTCGGTAACAACAGTCTGGCTCATTGTAACTCCACTAACGCAGGACCTGGGTTGACATCGGAAAATTAAATAATAAAATTAATAAATAATACAATTGAAGAACTATTTTTTTCAAAGGGAGGCCACCAGAAAATTCAGGAGTTATAATGCTGCGTGGAAAGGGGGGGGGGAAGCGCAAAATTCTTGGAAAAGTACTTCCCAAACATCACACTTTACTGCAAAAATTCAAATTGATTGTGGCAAATGGCAGTTGAGCACACTAGGGAGAAGCTGACTTGAAAAAAACTTTCCTTTCATAGAGTGATCAATGCCTGGAATGCACTACCTGACTCTGGTTTCTTCCCCAAACCCCAAAAGCTTTAACTTTAGACTGTCTAAAGTCAACCTCACCCCATTCCTAAGAGGTCTGTAAGGGGTGTGCATAAGTCCCTCTCCTGTTGTCCTCTTTTAGTGTATACAGACTACTACTATCCTATACATGTTTGACAAATCTTATTTAAACTTTTAAAGCTTCAAACCTGATAGGACCCCGTAACATTTTGATGCCCTGGGCTACAATTCTCATCATGTGAAACAAGCACAGCCAAATGCAGGACAACAAGGATTAGGCCAGCTGTGGATCATTTGGAAGGCTGTGATTCATAAAGCTGCAGGTGGAGAAAGGGGAAGATTTTTCACCATAGCCACATCCTTATTACACAGAAGTAGTGGTCATAGAGCAGATTAGAGGAACTCATAGACCCAGCTCGCACCACACTTCTAGTGATGTGTGTTTAGTGTTGATTTTACATACTGAATGTGTAAGAAGAAATCACTTTCCCACAATCCCAAATAAAATATTAACCATAAGGAAGTCTCAGAAAAGCCCAAAGACCAAGATGCTAATTTAAAAAGAACCTGATTAAAGCCCATTCCACATTCCAGCCAGACACCTAAAGAAAACATTGTAGCAAGAAGCTAACTGCAGATGCTGGCAATTAAGGAGAAACCGAGCTTATTGAAAGAGGAAGCCACCTGCAAGGCTAGGAAAAATGTATATGAACCTCAAACCAAATTGTTGGAGATGTGGTCATAAAACTGGAACCTATTTCCACATGTGGTAGACATGTACCCAAATTTTAAAAATCTGGCATAAAACACAAATTTGGATAAAAGAAATGATACAGTAAAAGCTGGAATTGATACTGGAAATATTTTTACTTGGCATTTTGGAAAAAAACCATTGAAGAAAGAACATTACTATTTAATTCAACACATAGCAACAGCAATAAGGATAAATATTGCACAATATTAGAAACAGGAAACAACACCATCCGAAAGAAGCTTGATTGAAAAGATTCTTGATTGTGCATAAGCAGATAAGATGACAATGGAGCTTAAAGACCAAGAAAATTCAAAGTATTATGAAATATGGAAAGAACTGTACGAATGGATTGAAAAAAGGGGGGGGGGAAGGAAGCTGTATTAAAGACGTGAATAAGTTTAAAAGGGTTTTAAAATATTAGATTTACAGTATTTAAGAATTTTGTAATAATTGACTATATTTGTGAGCAGGTGGGAAAAGTGGATTGAAGAATATAAATTATTGGAAAACTGGTTATACGTATGTCCAAATAGTATCCGCTGGTAGTATTCACCATATGATAAACCGATAAGTTTAAGCTAAGCTGTCAACGAGACAGTAGGGGTGGAGTGGATTATGTACAGTCTGTTTTTGTTGTGTTTATGGTTTTCTCTTTCACTTCCCCTTTTTGTTTGCTTGATGATGTATGTAAAGATGTAATGATCGAGAAAATCAGCTGCAGTAAGAATTACCCAACACCCTCTAGACCACAAAGCCCATATCGCACAAATTCCAAACTTCAAAGTTACAGAGCCATATAGGAATCCTTTCACTTGCCCAGTTGATTGGTCAGCTGGCCCAGAACTGTACGCTGTATGTGTGTTAGTTGTTAGTCTGTTGTGTGTTAGTTGTTAGTATGTTGGCCAATAAATAGGATCTTTCTTTCCAATCAGCCTGCATTTTATTCCCAGCTTGTAACTGGAACTGGATATTTCTTCCAACAAGTGAACCCAGCCATTGTACTTCGTAAACTCTGCTTTTATTAGCACAGTCTGGAACCCAACCAGTTGTCGTTTTTTCTTTTTATTATATACATTAAAATGTGAAATCACTCCGGGTGAGCGGCGAATCGGCGCATCTGTTTAAAAAGATCGTAGCCGGCATGGAAAATCCCCCCATGCCAACTACGAGCTTTTCAGACAAGCGCGCCGATTCTCCGCTCACTCCGGGTGAGCGGCGAATCGGCGCATCTGTTTAAAAAGATTGTAGCCGGCATGGAAAATCCCCCCATGCCGGCTACGAGCTTTTCAGACAAGCGCGCCGATTCTCCGCTCACTCCGGGTGAGCGGCGAATCGGCGCATCTGTTTAAAAAGATCGTAGCCGGCATGGAACATCCCCCCATGCCGGCTACGAGCTTTTCAGACAAGCGCGCCGATTCTCCGCTCACTCCGGGTGAGCGGCGAATCGGCGCATCTGTTTAAAAAGATCGTAGCCGGCATGGAACATCCCCCCATGCCGGCTACGAGCTTTTCAGACAAGCGCGCCGATTCTCCGCTCACTCCGGGTGAGCGGCGAATCGGCGCATCTGTTTAAAAAGATCGTAGCCGGCATGGAAAATCCCCCCATGCCAGCTACGAGCTTTTCAGACAAGCGCGCCGATTCTCCGCTCACTCCGGGTGAGCGGCGAATCGGCGCATCTGTTTAAAAAGATCGTAGCCGGCATGGAAAATCCCCCCATGCCAGCTACGAGCTTTTCAGACAAGCGTGCCGATTCTCCGCTCACTCCGGGTGAGCGGCGAATCGGCGCATCTGTTTAAAAAGATCGTAGCCGGCATGGAAAATCCCCCCATGCCAGCTACGAGCTTTTCAGACAAGCGCGCCGATTCTCCGCTCACTCCGGGTGAGCGGCGAATCGGCGCATCTGTTTAGAAAGATCGTAGCCGGCATGGAAAATCCCCCCATGCCAGCTACGAGCTTTTCAGACAAGCGCGCCGATTCTCCGCTCACTCTGGGTGAGCGGCGAATCGGCGCATCTGTTTAAAAAGATTGTAGCCGGCATGGAAAATCCCCCCATGCCAGCTACGAGCTTTTCAGACAAGCGCGCCGATTCTCCGCTCACTCCGGGTGAGCGGCGAATCGGCGCATCTGTTTAAAAAGATTGTAGCCGGCATGGAAAATCCCCCCATGCCAGCTACGAGCTTTTCAGACAAGCGCGCCGATTCTCCGCTCACTCCGGGTGAGCGGCGAATCGGCGCATCTGTTTAAAAAGATCGTAGCCGGCATGGAACATCCCCCCATGCCAGCTACGAGCTTTTCAGACAAGCGCGCCGATTCTCCGCTCACTCCGGGTGAGCGGCGAATCGGCGCATCTGTTTAAAAAGATCGTAGCCGGCATGGAAAATCCCCCCATGCCAGCTACGAGCTTTTCAGACAAGCGCGCCGATTCTCCGCTCACTCCGGGTGAGCGGCGAATCGGCGCATCTGTTTAAAAAGATCGTAGCCGGCATGGAACATCCCCCCATGCCAGCTACGAGCTTTTCAGACAAGCGCGCTGATTCTCCGCTCACTCCGGGTGAGCGGCGAATCGGCGCATCTGTTTAAAAAGATCGTAGCCGGCATGGAAAATCCCCCCATGCCAGCTACGAGCTTTTCAGACAAGCGCGCTGATTCTCCGCTCACTCCGGGTGAGCGGCGAATCGGCGCATCTGTTTAAAAAGATCGTAGCCGGCATGGAACATCCCCCCATGCCGGCTACGAGCTTTTCAGACAAGCGCGCCGATTCTCCGCTCACTCCGGGTGAGCGGCGAATCGGCGCATCTGTTTAAAAAGATCGTAGCCGGCATGGAACATCCCCCCATGCCGGCTACGAGCTTTTCAGACAAGCGCACCGATTCTCCGCTCACTCCGGGTGAGCGGCGAATCGGCGCATCTGTTTAAAAAGATCGTAGCCGGCATGGAAAATCCCCCCATGTCAGCTACGAGCTTTTCAGACAAGCGCGCCGATTCTCCGCTCACTCCGGGTGAGCGGCGAATCGGCGCATCTGTTTAAAAAGATCGTAGCCGGCATGGAACATCCCCCCATGCCAGCTACGAGCTTTTCAGACAAGCGCACCGATTCTCCGCTCACTCCGGGTGAGCGGCGAATCGGCGCATCTGTTTAAAAAGATCGTAGCCGGCATGGAACATCCCCCCCATGCCAGCTACGAGCTTTTCAGACAAGCGCGCCGATTCTCCGCTCACTCCGGGTGAGCGGCGAATCGGCGCATCTGTTTAAAAAGATCGTAGCCGGCATGGAACATCCCCCCATGCCGGCTACGAGCTTTTCAGACAGGCGCGCCGATTCTCCGCTCACTGCTAAAAGCGGAGAATCGGCACGCCTGTCTGAAAAGATCGCCGCCGGTCCGGTGGGGTTTTGCAGCAACCTCCGAGCCCAGGTTGCTCGGAGGTTGCTGCAAAACCCCACCAGACCGGCGGCGATCTTTTCAGATAGGCGCGCTTTCTCGAAAGGGCGGAGAAAGCCCTCTCTCGCAGCCTCCTGGCTGGGAGCACTTTCGCTGCGAGAGAGGGCTTTCTCCGTCCCTTTCGGGAAAGCCCTCTCTCGCAGCGAAAGTGCTCCCAGCCAGGGAGAGCGTTCAGATCCCCCCACCCCCAGCAGAAAGCGTTCAGATCCCCCCACCCCCAGCAGAAGCCAAGGACTCACCAAGCGCTGGATACGAACGGAGAAGAGCCAGGCTGGTTTGCTTTGCAGAGCCGAATAAAGCGTCACGCCCCCCCTGACGCTTTTGGCGGCAAAAGAGCCCAGCATCGCTTCGGAAGCCGCCGAAAGCATCAGAGGGGCGTGACGCTTTATTCGGCTCTGCATCAGCTCGGAAGCAAAGCAAGCCAGGCCGGCTCTTCTCGGCTCGTATCCCGAATGGAAGCTCGTGAGTCGAGCAAAAATTTCTCTACTCTCCCAGCTCGTATCTCGAGTAGCTCGTAAGTAGAGCTGCTCGTATGTCGGGGTTCCACTGTACATTGTAATGTATTTGTCAAGACTCCAGATAACATCCGAATTAAATCAGACTCAGAGTCAAAGTATTCCTCAAAGCTCCAATTTATTTCCGGAGCCATGCTGGTGCCTACATAGGGAAACTTCAATCTGAATTTCCCACTCAGTTGAAAGTTCACATCCCTTGCCCTCCACCCACAAACTTGTCACATTGTCCAGTCAGATTTTATTTATTTTTATTTATTTATTTATTTATTTATATATATTCGGGTTTTGCCCTGTGTAATATTTTGCATGTCTATGCGACGTTTCGGTGAAATCACATTCACCATCATCAGGCTGAAGTTTCAAGCTTCGTGCTGTTGTAACAACAGCACGAAGCTTGAAACTTCAGCCCGATGATGGTGAATGTGATTTCACCGAAACGTCGCATAGACATGCAAAATATTACACAGGGCAAAACCCGAACTCAGAACAATCTACATACATATACCCGTGAAAATCTACGAAAACATATATATATGACTTTGAAAAAACTAAATTACTCCACAAAAGAGAGAATTTATATAGAAGAATTTCTCTAGAAGCTATCGAAATTGAGAGAATACCCCTTTGTCTAAATAAAAGAGATGATACCTCCCGCCTGCCAGACATTTGGAAACCAGCCTTAAACAAAATAAACACTTCATAATAATCAGCATGTCAATCCTTCTAATAATTATGATTTTAGAATTTTATATTTGGAAATCAGCCTTAAACAAAACACCTCAAAAAAATCTCCATATCATTCCTTCTAATAACTATGATTACACCAACCAATCAGATCACTGAAACGTGGTCACCCAATCTATTTGCTACATTCAAAGCAAATCTCCACCCCCACACTACATACTAGGAAGAAATGTCAGTTGCAAACATTCCATTTAAAACAACACAAAGATTGGAACTACAGCCTGAAGATGGTGAATGTGATTTCGCCGAAACGTCGCATAGACATGCAAAACATTACACAGGGCAAAACCCGAACTCAGAACAATCTACATATATATATATATATATATATATATATATATATATATATATATATATATATATATATATACACACACACACACACACACACACACATACACATAGTTAAATACATGATGAAGGTTATAGAGGAGACACTCATAGTAAAATATATCTATGAAAGAATAGAAAAGAAGATACAGTAATAGAACATATCAATGAAAGAATAGAAGAAGAGACATAGGAATAGAAGAAAGGAATAGGAGATATAGGAGAGCAATAGGACAGGGGACGGAAGGCACTCTAGTGCACTTGCACTCGCCCCTTACTGACCTCTTAGGAATCTGGATAGGTCAACCGTAGATAATCCAAGGGTAAAGTGTTGGGGGCTTGGGGATGACACTATGGAGTCCGGTAATGAGTTCCACGCTTTGACAACTCTGTTACTGAAGTCATATTTTTTACAGTCAAGTTTGGAGCGGTTAATATTAAGTTTAAATCTGTTGCATGCTCTTGTGTTGTTGTGGTTGAAGCTGAAGTAGTCGCTGACAGGCAGATTGTGCTAGCATGGCTAGTCTTTTCCTCACTTCCGGCCCCTCCTGGTATTCACCCTTCCCAAGTTCAGGTCTTCTATAGATAGTGTGGTAAGCCATTAATTTATCACCAACTTCTGCAGCAGCATGGCAGTATTGGCATAGTACTGTATATGTATGTCAAAATCTATTGTACTGTATATCCAGAGTTCTTTGCCCATGTTATCATGATTTCTTTCACTTGTTCTTCCATTTTAAGGCTTAATAAATAGCTGTGTATTTTCTTTATTATTTTTTCATATATAAGGATGCCATACACTAATCATCATCATCCTTCCCAGAATAAAGGAAATATTAACTGACAGAAATTATTTGCACTGCAATAGAAAAGGAAATATCAGGGGACTACCAGAATACTCAACATCAAAGATACCCATCCACAAACCATGAACTCTGAAATAATCTTTCAGAAACATTGTAAATCCTGTCACTATCTAACATTCTTTTGGAGAAGAGCATAGATTTGAAAATATCTTGAACCCAAAGAAATTTTTTAAACAGGTGTTTCACAAATCTTATTATTATTTTACAAGCTGTTTGTGGGAAAGTAATTTTATGATGCCACTAGGTGGTGCAGTTAACACATATGAATAAAGGCATGTTTCTTTTCTATCAGATAGGACAATTAATCTGTGATAGGCAGTTTTTTTAAAATAATTTTTTATAATTAGCCTGTTATATTACAGTTTACAACAAACCCACTTTTATTACTAACAGATCATATTTTTACTTTCTATTAGAGAATTTTTTTTAATAAAGACTTAATTGATTTTTCATAAAATTCACACACAAACGTACAGATATTTAACACATAGTAGGGGTTACAATTGCCCCTCTCATCTTAGAAGTTGATTTTAATACAGAAAAAGAATATATTCTTAATTCTTAAGTCAACATTTTAATCTAGGTGAAAAGAAGATATTTATTCAAACATTATAGTAATATAAAATTAAGTTAATAAAAAAGAAAAAAATATAAAATCACTTTGATATATTCATACATTTATCATAACATTCAATTTTTGTTGTTCTTTTTATCTATCCACTTATAAACTTTATTCCAAATAGTATAAAATTCAGGTTCTTCTTGGTCATTCAACATTCTTGTCATCACATCCATCTCTGCACAGTCTAATTTTTTTTTAATTACCTCTTCTTTTTGGGGGATATTTCCCCCCTTTCCAATTGTGTGCATAAACTATCCTGGCCGCTGTTAAGATATGAACATCTAAATATAAAATATCTTTTTTTATAATTCTGCTTAGTTATGCCTAACAAATAAAATTCTGGGTTTTTTTCTATTTCTTGTGGTACAATCTCTTTTAACATTTTTTCTATCATTTTCCAATATATCTTAACTTTATTACAGGTCCACCATTGATGGTAATAAGAACCTATTTCCTTTTTACACTTCCAGCATTTTGGGAATGTATTTGGGAACATTTTGGCAAATCTATTTGGTGGGAGATGCCACCTATAAAACATCTTGATTTGGTTTTCTTTTAAAGAAACTGATTTTGTCATTTTCCAATTTGTGATCCAAACTTTCTCCCATGTTTCTACGTCAATTTCTCTTCCTATATTTTTACACCAATTTATCATATTATCTTTGAGAGTCAAATCTATATTTTTATATTCAATCATATATTTATATGTTTTCCCTATTAATTTCTTTGGATTTGTAGTTAATAAACTACCTAAAAAATTCTTATTCTTATTAAATATATATATATTACTGTCTCTTTGAAATTTCGACTGTATTTGTATATATACAGTAATACCTCATGATACGAACTTAATTGGTGCAAGGAGGAGGTTCGTAAGACGAAAGGTTCGTAAGACGAAACATTGTTTCCCATAGGAAACAATGTAAAGTCAATTAATCCGTGCAACCAAAAACCCCCCGCAAAAAAAACGGCTTTCGGCGACTGCTGGGAAGCCGCGCGGCTGTTTTAAAAGGTGACAGCCGGCCTGGGGGGCTTCCCAGCACCCCCCCGAACCCCAAACCCGGGTTCGGGTGTGTGTGCTGGGAAGCCCCCCAGGCCGGCTGCGACCTTTTAAAACAGCCGCACCGCTTCCCAGCTGTCTCCGAACGCCGAACGCGGAAGTTCGGCTTTGGCGTTCGGCTTCAGGAGACAGCTGGGAAGCGGCGCGGCTGTTTTAAAAGGTGACAGCCGGGCTGGGGGGCTTCCCCGCAACCTCCCGAACCGAACCCGGGGTTCAGAAAAATTTTGCCTCTTGTTACGAACTTTTTTCGAGTTACGAACCGGCGTTCGGGAGGCTTCTGGGAAGCCCCGCCGCCCGGCTGTCACCTTTTAAAACAGCTGCACGGCTTCCCAGCAGTCTCCGAACGCCGGTTCGTAACTCGAAAAAAGTTCGTAAGAAGAGGCAAAATTTTTCTGAACCCCGGGTTCGTATCACGAGTTGTTCGTAAGACGAGGGGTTCGTATCTTGAGGTACCACTGTATTTTAAAGCCTTCTTTTTGTAAGTTATGTCTTGTTTTTAATTTCATTTGATCATCTAATAATTCTTTATTTTTTGGTGTCTTTCCTGCATCAAATTAGGGTGACAAATCGCCTCTAGTGGGGATATCCAGTCTGGAACAGGTAAAAGATGGTCTTTCTTAATATCTTTCTAGATTTCTAATAGGTACTTTCTTATTGTATGCTTTTTAAAATAGGAATGTGTTTTTTCTTTATCATACCAAAGGAAGGCATGCCATCCAAGCATCAAGTCATGCCCTTCCAAATTTAATATTCTTCTATTTTCTAATGTGACCCATTCTTTAATCCAGGTTAATGTGGCTGCCCGGTAATATAATTTCCAATTAGGTAAAGCAAACCCTCCTCTTTCCTTTATATCTTCTAATATACTTAACTTTACTCTTGCCTTCTTACCCTGCCATAAGAATTTTTTAACAATTGTTGTTAAATCCTTAAAATATTTCCCCCCTGAATTTATAGGTAATACTTGAAATAGGAACAATATCTTAGGTAGAACATTCATTTTAATGGTTGCTATTCTTCCCATGAAAGATATCACCCTTATTGTTTATTTTATCCCATGAAGCATTATTAAGGTTGGGAAACACTAGGTTAGAGGGTGTGCTTGGGGGGTGCATTAGTAGGCAGCACCAGCACAGAAGTCTGGGCCAGGGTGCACAAATGTGAGAGATTTTTGACCTTCCCTGTCAGCTTCCCCATTTGACTTTCTGGAGAAGCCAGCAGAGAACGTTGCAAATGGTGATTTGAGGCACTGCAATTGGTTGCAAATGCAAACTGATGACCAAGCATTCAGTTTGCAATCACTTGACAATGGATGTGCTTGGATGTTTGGAACTCCAAGTGACACTTTACGACCATCATAACATACAGTATGACTGTACTGAGCAGGCTTTAACTCAAGGACACTCTATAATCAATAAGTATAAAAAGTACCTTTTGAAGAATTAGTCTAATGAAAGTTATTTAAAACAAAGATCTCTGGTTTGTTAAAACAAAATATCACAACCCTTTCCAAACGTCTTGCAAATGATCATTATCACTGCCCCACCATTTTTAATTTCCAGGGAAAAGGGATATCTTAAAATTAAAGTGGCTAACATTTCTCAGCCTATAATAATCAACCTATAATAATAATAATTGTTTTACATTATTTTCCACCTTTCCTCTAATGTAGACCTTCATGGTTTAATGCAGTATCTGAACTCAGAATCTTCATGGTGAGATTGTTCATAATATGGAGAAAATAATACCAAAGAATCCTCACTGAATTCACACAAAACAGGCAAGTCAGAAATCTAGCAGCTGTAGTTAGAACAATATAGTAGGCTTGTTTACTTCTAAGTTTGATTTGGTTTGTTGGTGGGGCAAGATAGTCTGCAGCAACGTTTATCCCTATTCAGTGTAGAATGTGAAACAGAAAATGAATTAATTTAGTAACAAAGTGAAATTATTATGCCACTCAGACATATTGTAGGAAATCCCAGAGGATAGTGTTGGAAGAAATATCAATCTGGTTCCAAGTGAAAAGAAGGACACTGGAAACAGGTTGATAGGAAAAATGGTTTACAGTGATCCCTCGGTTAGCGCGGGGGTTACGTTCCAAGACCTCCCGCGCTAACCGATTTCCGCGTTATACTGGATGCGGAAGTAAAAACACCATCTGCGCATGCGCGCCCTTTGTTCCATGGCCGCACATGCGCAGAAGGTGGAGCGACGCAAGTTCGGAGGCTGGCAATGCAATGGTGATTTTTCCGGGCTCCTCGCCGCTACCCACAGGGCAGCGCTGGCGGCAATGGCAACCCTCCCTCCTTCCCTCCTTCCCTTCTCTCCCTTCCTCCTTCCCTCCTTCCTTCCTCTCACCGGCTTTCTTGGGGCAGCGCTGGCAGCAAAGTTCCAACAGTTGCAAAGCTTTTTTTTGCGTTTGCAACGATTGGTCGAGATTTTGGCCAATCAGCAATCAGTATGACGTCATCGGGCGGGAAAAACCGTGGTGTAGGAAAAAAAAACGCGGACTTATTTTTTAATTAATATTTTTTGAAAAACCGCGTTGCAGCGTTTCGCGCTAATCGAGAACGCGCAAATCGAGGGATCACTGTATTGGTGTACCACATGGGTTTTAGGTCCTGGGAGCTGACCACATGGAGTGGAGAATGAGGGGTATTTATACCCTCTCTTGGCCCTTTCAATTCAATTCAATTTATTAGATTTGTATGCAGCCACTCTCCGAAGACTCGGGGCGGCTCACAACAATAATAAAAACAGTATAACAATGGAACAAATCTAATAATAAAATTATATTAAAAACCCCCAACAATTTAAAAACCATACAGCACATACATACCAAACATAAAATATAAGAAAGCCTGGGGGAGATGTCTTAATTCCCCCATGCCTGGTGATATAGGTGGGTCTTGAGTAACTTGAGAAAGACAAGGAGGGTGGGGGCCGTTCTAATCTCCGGGGGGAATTGATTCCAGAGGGCCGGGGCCACCACAGAGAATGCCTCCCACTCCCAACCCCCCCAGCCGGCACAGAAGGATACCATGGTCGATGGTATCGAAAGCCGCTGAGAGGTCAAGAAGCACCAGGACAGAGGACAAGCCCCTGTCCCGGGCTCGCCAGAGATCATCCATCAACGCGACCAAAGCAGTTTCCATGCTGTAGCCGGGCCTGAAACCAGACTGCTGAGGGCCTAGATAATCGGCTTCTTCCAAGGACCGCTGGAGTTGGAGCGCCACCATCTTCTCAACAACCTTCCCCATAAAGGGAAGGTTGGAGACTGAACGATAGTTGTTAAGCATGGCTGGGTCCAGGGAAGGCTTCTTGTGGAGGGGGCGCACAAGTGCCTCCTTATAAGGAGCCGGAAAGGACCCCCTCCCCAAAGAGGCGTTGACAATCTCCTGGATCCAGCTCCATGTCACCTCTCGGCCGGCCGAAACCAACCAAGAGGGACACGGATCCAGTAAACAGGTGGCGGAACTCACAGCTCCAATGGCCTTGTCCACTTCATCAGGTGTCACCAAGTCAAACTCCTCCCAGACGGATGGACAAAGACGTTTAGCACCAGTCACCTCAACTGACTCGTTGTCAGTCGATACTGTTCCTATGCAGATTCCCATAGGGCCATATAGGGCCATGTTTGTCTTGAAGTCAAGTTTGGTTGAAGTGATGCAATGAAGGGCTGAGAATTAATTCTACCTTTGTTCAACCTTGCTGCTGGGAGTAATGGATAACCAAATCTGTATTTCTAAAGGCTAGCCTCAGTTTAGCATCTGCTTCAGGGCAAGGAGCTGAGGCTCTGAGTTTCTGTCTTCTATAAGATAAGAAAAAGATATAATATTCTGCCTTTTAAAACATTTCTCAAAATACTTCATTCTTCTAGGAGGGGTGGGTTCTAACTTTCTACAATAGGGAAGATAAGGAAAAGGTGGACAGATTATATCCATTTACACACAGTATGCAAAAATGGCAATAGCTTCTACAGATTTGAAGAACAATAACTATGAAACTGCGAATGTATATAAAGGTATTGTGTGCAACTTTGTATTTTTATAAAATAAAATAAACTTCACTTCCAAAAATGTACATTAGAAAAGGGAGAATTTAATCAAGTACCCTGATTCTAATTGCTATCAGATTAATTCATATTTTTAGAATGCTTTCCTTTGATGAACTTTTCTGATGATATACTGTAGTTTGCACAAGTATATCCCAAACTGAAATATCAATTGGTTTTCCCCCCCCTTTGTTCTGTGGAACAATCAGTACTCACTTGTGATCATTTTGTTCGGTAATCGTGTCATTATGAATAATAGTGGCTGAAATTGCAAGGATTTGCAGCAACGTCTGGACGATGATGATGCATCAATTGAATTTTTCTCTATCCTGGGACCCTCAATGACTCATAAAGATATAATTCGTTTTTATAACTGTCAGATAAATGTGGGATCAAATGACAATGGAAATTTTAAAAAAAGATCCATCCCTGTTCGACTAGCAATTTAAAGTGTGTGACATTGCATTAATGGAAAGAGGGACCCAACCACCGAACAATGTGACATCGTATCAAAGCTGTTTTGAAGCCAAAATTTCCTTTTATTTAAAATAGTAAAAGCATTATAATTCCTTAGCACTATCATTGCAATTCTCTTTTTGGGAATACATATTTAGAAGTGTGTAAAAAACCTTATTTTTACACTGAAATTACACTGAAAGTGGAAGTAGAGACTAGTCCAATGTTCCCTCTAATTTTTTTTCGGTGTGGGCAGAAAAGTATAGTGTCTGAGCGACAGTCCCTTTGGGACTGGGCAGCATAGAAAAATAAATAAATAAATAAATAAATGAATAAGAAAAAAATCCCTTCTTTTTTTATTAAAAGAAATTAATAATAAAACAAAACCAAAATCTATTACTATTATTATCTTCTCTTTTTCCATCCCTGTCTCCTCCCCCCCTTGTGTGTGTGTGTGTGTGTGAACTCTTGAACCATTTCCAATTAGAGGTGAGCTATTGGGAATGGTTCAAGAGTTCACACACACACACACACACAAACGGCTGGGGTTTTTTTTCTCTGTTATTATTTGGGTGCTTTTTACCATATGCTTTAAATCAAGAGTCATTTCTCTCTCTTTCTCTCTCCCCCTCTTGCTCTTTCTCTCTCTCACTCTTTCTCTCTCTATTGCTTTCTTTCTCTCTCACTTTCTTTCTATCTCTCTTGCTTTCTTTCTCTTCTCTCTCTTGCTAGCTCTCTCTCCCCTCCTTTCTCTCTCTCTTAGCAGCGGCATTGGGCAGTAGCCCTGGGACGGCAGCAGGGTGATCAGCTGTGATGCGACAAGGCGGCTGCGAGAGCGCTTTCTCCAAGCGCTTCAGGAACGCTTGCCCTGCCTCTACTGCAGCCCCCTTGCTGGAAGTCAGGGACAAAAGCACTCCTAGCGAAGGGGCTGCGAGAGGGGCGGGGCGGGCATTCCTGAAGCCTACGGAGAAAGCCCTCTCTCGCAGCCCCCTGGCTGGCTGGCAGCGCTTTCGTCCCGCAGCCGCCACCACCGCGAGAGAAGTCGCGCCCCAAGGCAGGAGGCGGCGGAGGAGGAGAGGGGGCAGATCAGGCGGGCGGGGGGCATGGCTGAGAAGCCAGGGGCGCTTTTGGCCGGAGGCACCGTGGGGAGGCAGGGGCGGCCGCAGCTCCCTTTCCTCCTACTGCCGCACCTCCCCGCCCCCCCCCCCCCGCGGGCTGGCAGGGGGATGGAGAGCGCGCACCCATGGAAAAGGGTGCGTGCAGGGGTATTTGGGTGTGTGCGCCTGCTCACGGGCGCAGCTTACGGGGAACGGTGGAGACTACGTCATCAGCCTTGGTCATCACCATGCCTCATGCAATATTCCACAATAGCACTTATATACTGCTTTACAGTGCTTTACAGCCCTCTCTAAACAGTTCAAAGAACCAGCATATTGCCCCCAACAATCTGGGTCCTCATTTTACCCCCCTCAGAAGGATGGAAGACTGAGGCAACCTTGAGCCAGTGGGAATCAAACTGCCAAATTACAGGCAGTCAGTAGTCAACAGAAATAGCCTGCAGTACTGCACTGTAACCACTGTACTACCATGGCCAAATGACTGTAAGAAGTGTTAGTCTTCAATTTATAACCATTCATTTAGTGATAGTTCAAAATTATGATAACATGGAGGGGAAAGTGACTTACTGTATTTTTCGGAGTATAAGACGCACTAAAATATAAGACACACCTTAGTTTTGGGGGAGGAAAATAGGGGAAAGAATTTGCTTACTGGGTATTCATCTGGTTAGCGTCCTTAGTCTGGTCAGCTTCAGCACATTATTTTATCTCCTGGATAAGGGCTTAATTTTTTTTTATTCTGAGAAAGAAACAATGAAAGAACTTGTAAGCCAGTAAAAGCTGGTAACATCATTAGCACCTGGAAAGAAACAGTCAGAGCAAGTAGAGCAATGGAAAAAAACCCTGCAAAGACTTAGGGCTTGGAAAACATTCTTCTTTGCAGAGAGTAACAACGAAAGAGCTTGCAAGTGGGTAAGAGCTGGGAACATCATTAGCACCTGGTTAGGGCTGGAAAGAAAAATCTGGAGCTTCCTATTTTGACCACTTGTTGTCTGTTTGACAGGAACACGATTAGCCAGTCATGTAGGGGTTTAGTGATGCTGTAGGATTTTAGTTTCAGAAGTAGTTTATCATGAACCACTGAGTCGAAGGCTTTAGAGAAGTCTATATAAATTGCATTTATTGCTTTGCCCTGGTCAAGTTTTGAGGTCCATATACACTGCTCAAAAAATAAAGGGAATACTTAAACAACACAATACAACTCCAAATAAATCAAACTTCTATGAAATCAAACTGTCCACTTAGGAAGCAACACTGATTGACAATCAATTTCATATGCTGTTGTGCACATTCAACTTTGTACAGAACAAAGTATTCAATGAGAATATTTCATTCATTCAGAGCTAGGATGTGTTATTTGAGTGTTCCCTTTATTTTTTGAGCAGTATATTTTTGCTGTGTAGTAGTTGTAGATTGCAGGATATTTTTTTCTTGAAACCTAATTGCTTGTTGGAAAGTAGGTTGATTATTTTTAGGTGGATGGTAATGGATTGGTTTGTGATTGATTCCATGACTTTGCATGTGATGCAGTATAGAGAGATTGGTCTGTGGTTTTCTACTAGACTTTTGAAGATGGAGATGACCGTGGCTAGTGACCATAGATTTGGTAGGGAACTGGTCTTGTAGAGTTATGCTTAGTGGTTCAGCTATGGCTGTGGAGAGCTTTCTTAGGAAGTATGGGCATAGTCCGTCATTTCCAATTGACAAGGAAGATTTTAAGCTGTGTAGTGCTTTTTAAACATTGTCTTCAGTGAAGTCTATTTGTGTTAAATTTTTGTGAGTGTTTGTGGTATGGGTATGGAATTTTGGATATGAGCCATTGCTGTTTATAAAGACTGAGCCAAAGAATGTGTTGAAGAGGTTAGCTTTGTCTGTTTCATCATAGCATTCTTTGTTGTTGGGTCCTTTTAGTGGTGGGAGGGGTCCTTGAGTCCTTGAGTTTGTTATTTACAAAGTTGTAGAAGGTGCAGTTGGATTTGGTGCACAGAAGGTTTTCTGTGATAGTTGGAGCAGTCCATCTTTATTTGGTGGCATATATTTTTGTAGCAATTTTTGAAGTTAGTTACATAACCTGCTTTGTTTTTTCACCAGAGGATTTTTTTTTTGGACTGTAGCTTCCTTATTGATATGGGTAATTTGTTTTTCTTGGTTATGGTGGTTATCAGTGGTACGTGTAGTCTGATAGTTCTTTTGACTTCAAGCAAGAAGATATTATAGAGATCATCGGCAGTGTTATAGCCAGAGTGTTACATCCACTTTCATTGTATATTTGCTAATTTCTGATAGTCAGAATATGGAGTTCACCCAGAGCTCTATATGAACAATGATATAGAAACTCCAAGGGAGTTTGTGTCTCGACATTGCTTAGAAGTTTTTTGTTTTTTGTTTAAAGTCTCCCAGGTAGCTGAAATTGAGAAGCCATTAGATGAAAAGACGTAACAATGTGACAGCACCAAGCACCAAGTTCCAAAAATCAAAGCTATTTATAAACTGTTATTGTCTACATCTGCTTTGGCAATGCAAATAACATTTTCTCTGGAGGGTACTTGCTTAATGAGTATTGACAGTCTTTGATGGCTGATGACTAGCTAGTGGCACACACCTCCTACCTTGCCAAAGGATTGGAGGCAAGCCATGGCAGCTTAAATATAACTTGAAAAACAAACCTCAGTTTTTGCAGAAAATAGAAGCTGAGGAAGGGAACCCTTCAAAGCTCACTATTACTGCTTCTGGGTGTTGCATTGTCATTGGAAAGCTAATGATAAAAGCAACATCCTTGTTGCCATTTTGTGTTGCACACTTAAAGCTGAGAGAGGAATTTGTACCTGAAACAAAGAAGGAATAAGCATACAGCCATATACATTTCTGTATGCAGTAAGACATTTATGCGTGTACTGGCATTGTTAATCACTGAAATGGAAACATTAGGATTTTCCCCATAATCCCAATAACCTCCTTCAGAGGATGAATCACTGAAGTAATAATAAAAGGTTACTCAATGCCACATATCCCTTAAGAAGATGCAACTAATTATAATGATTTTATATGGAGGATGAGCCCTTCCAAAAGCATCTTAGGGTGTTTGGTGGGGGGGACGAAATTTCTCTGATGAGCTTCTCTAAAACGAATTGCTAATTATATAGCTTGTCCCTGTCTCTTTAACCAAATTTAAGAAGGGGGAGGATGTTTGGGGAAATTTCTAAAGGTCGCCGTGAGACAATCTAGCTATTTTATGCTTCATTTGCTTGTATTTCTTAAAACTTCAGTGGAAACAAACTTCGTGACTGCAGAAGGCTGCCTTCACCCTAGCTGTTTCTTCCAGCTGAATGAACTCCTTATTTCTTAACGTGGTAGAATATTTATCCCTTCCTTCCTTATTTACCAGGCTTATGCTTCTCCAATCAGCAAGTGACTCCAGGCAGTTCACTTCCTTTGGGAATTTGGGTTAAAAATAAACAAATTCATAAAAATAACAACCACAGTAATAATCCCAAAAAGGGAGAAAGAAAATACCAAATCACTGTAAAAAAAATGACTTTCCCCTGTAAGAGGAACCTTATTACCTTTCAGAGCCCAAACATCCAATACATTTACTAATTGTCAAATGTATTAGAGATAGTCTGATCCTCAGGGAGATATTATTCGTAGGAAGCAGGGTGGTGGAGGTAGAGGCATCAATAGCAAAAGGCGACTTTCAAGGTCTCTGTAGATGACATTTCATACGAGTGGAACAGAAAGACTACTGTTTGAGATATTTATTTATTCCTACTCACAAATTCATAAAACGAAGTAATGCTTCACATGTTATCCCAAGATCTATAGCTGAATAATACTATAATATTTTCAATAAGGAACCACTGTCCATTGAGGAAGCATTCTAGCAATGGAGACATTTCCTGGAACACAGCCCAACTAATGCAATTGCACACAGGCCAAAAGAATATAGACCCCTGGTTCCCAACATGGGGGAATTTCATTTTTAACGGGGGCAATTAGAACCTTGTTTAAGCCTAGTTAATGGCCTTTTAGCTTCCTCTGTGTGAGTAGTTCACTTTTTGAATAATAAGAATTATATGTCATGGGGGGGAGGCCTCAGGATTTTAGAGATGCTTAGGTGGGGCATAGCCAGGGGTGGGCTACTGCCCGGATTGACAGGGGAACACAGTGGCGTAGCAAATATGGGGCTCCACCCCAGAGTAACCAATTTGCATTGAAAGATGTTGAAAGAAAATGCAGGGCGTCCTGCATAAGCCACACCCACAGTTTGGTAGTAAAACTTTTGGTAGCCCTTCACTGGGCGCAGCCAAATAAAGGTTGGGAACCACTGGTCTAGACATTCTGAAGAAAGCACAAATTCTCCTGCTTCAGCCAATCTGGGTGGATCCAGTTATTCTCCCATTTTAATTTCCCGTAAAGAAATTCTTATATGCGTGAGCAACTTTAGCTCTTCCCAGGTAAAAAGATTAGGACAGACTGTTGCTCTGCTAGATGAGGTTAAAGTGCAACAGTAATGGTGTTTGTGCAAAGGCTTGGATAACTGATATCCAGGGAGTCCCCAGAGAATATTATTTTGCTTTGCACATCTGATGTGGATCATCTGCTTCACAGTGATCATTCCAAGATTGGATCACCCAAACTGGTAGTGATCCACTAGTGACGTCATAATGGTGCCACGGATGCAATTCTGTCAGTGCCAGTCCATGGACGATGCCATCTCTCTTTTTTTGTTTGTAATTTTCTGGAAATATTTCCCTGTTTGGATGGCTTATCCTCTTCCGCTGCTTGAAAATGGGCCCGCCCACCCACCGCCGGGTTAATACTGACCTTTATTTCTTTGCCCTGATCAGCAACTGAGCATGTGCGGAAGCGAAACTGCATGAGGGGACACGCATGCGAACCGATGGCAAAGGTAAGTGGAACCCATCCCTGGATCATTCATATATAGTATCTCACAGAAGCAGTGAAGGGCTACCAAAAGGTTTACTACCACACTGTGGGCGTGGCTTATGCAGGACGCCCTGCATTTTCTTAGAAACATAGAAACATAGAAGTCTGACGGCAGAAAAAGACCTCATGGTCCATCTAGTCTGCCCTTATACTATTTTCTGTATTTTATCTTAGGATGGATCTATGTTTATCCCAGGCATGTTTAAATTCAGTTACTGTGGATTTATCTACCACGTCTGCTGGAAGTTTGTTCCAAGGATCTACTACTCTTTCAGTAAAATAATATTTTCTCATGTTGCTTTTGATCTTTCCCCCAACTAACTTCAGATTGTGTCCCCTTGTTCTTGTGTTCACTTTCCTATTAAAAACACTTCCCTCCTGGACCTTATTTAACCCTTTAATATATTTAAATGTTTTGATCATGTCCCCCCTTTTCCTTCTGTCCTCCAGACTATACAGATTGAGTTCATTAAGTCTTTCCTGATACGTTTTATGCTTAAGACCTTCCACCATTCTTGTAGCCCGTCTTTGGACCCGTTCAATTTTGTCAATATCTTTTTGTAGGTGAGGTCTCCAGAACTGAACACAGTATTCCAAATGTGGTCTCACCAGCATTCTATATAGTGGGATCATAATCTCCCTCTTCCTGCTTGTTATACCTCTAGCTATGCAGCCAAGCATCCTACTTGCTTTCCCTACCGCCTGACTGCACTGTTCACCCATTTTGAGACTGTCAGAAATCACTACCCCTAAATCCTTTTCTTTTGAAGTATTTGCCAACACTGAACTGCCAATACAATACTCAGATTGAGGATTCCTTTTCCCCAAGTGCATTATTTTACATTTGGAAACATTAAACTGCAGTTTCCATTGCTTAGACCATTTATCTAGTAAAGCTAAATCATTTACCATATTACAGACGCCTCCAGGAATATCAACCCTATTGCACACTTTAGAGTCATCGGCAAATAGGCAAACCTTCCCTACCAAACCTTCCCCTATGTCACTCACAAATATATTAAAAAGAATAGGACCCAGAACAGATCCTTGTGGCACACCGCTTGTAACCTGACTCTGCTCAGAATACTCGCCATTAACAATAACTCTCTGATGTCTACGCTTCAGCCAGCTGCAAATCCATTGAACTATCCAGGGATTAAGTCCAATCTTCACTAATTTATCTATCAGCTCTTTATGTGGAACCGTATCAAAGGCTTTGCTGAAGTCCAGGTAGGCAATATCCACGGCACCACCTTCATCCAACACCTTTGTGACATAGTCAAAGAAATCAATGAGATTAGTCTGACATGATTTGCCTTCAGTAAAGCCATGCTGATTTGGGTCTAATAAGTTATTGTTTTTTAGGTGCTGATTTATCCTCTTTTTGAGTAGAGTCTCCATCATTTTAACTACAACTGATGTCAAGCTAACTGGCCTGTAGTTACCAGCTTCTTCTCTACTGCCCTTCTTGTGAATAGGCACAACACTGTCCATTCTCCAATCCTCAGGAACTTCTCCTGTTAACAAGGATTGGTTAAACAAATCAGTCAGGGGGGTAGCAATGACAGATCTGAGTTCTTTAAGAACTCTGGGGTGGATGCCATCTGGACCCATTGCCTTATTTATCTTTAATCGTTCAAGTTCTTCTAAGACATCGGCTTCTAAGATCACTGGAGCTGAATCCGTACAGCTGGAAGCAATGCTATATCCCTCTATAGTATTATTTTGTAAGGTGTCTTTTGAGAAAACTGAACAGAAGTAGCTATTGAAATGGTCAGCGATCTCCTTATTCCCATTAATGCATGTATTATTCCCGGTACTAAGCTTCGTGATGCCGCAGTTTTTCTTCTTCTTATCATTAATATATCTGAAGAAGGTTTTATCCCCCTTCTTTACAGATTTGGCAATTTCTTCCTCTTTTGAGGCTTTAGCAGCATATATTATCTGTTTCGCCTCCTTCTGTCTCATTTTATATACCTCCCTATCAGCTATACTTACAGACTCTTTATACCTCCTATAGGCAGCCTTTTTTTCATTGACTATAGCCCTTACATCATTGCTAAACCATAGCGGTTTCTTCTTCCTTTTACCTTTAGTTATTTGTCTTACATACAGTCCAGTGGCTTTTAAGATGGCCTTTTTTAATACAGTCCACTGGATGCTCGCTCCTGCCATTTTATCCCTCCCCTTTAATTCATTATCTAAATATTCTCCCATTGCATCAAAATTTGTTTTTCTGAAATCCAATACTTTGGTTGCATTATAGGATTGCTCACAATGAGTTTTTACATCAAACCACAAACATAGATGGTCACTGCAACCTAAATTTTCTCCCACCTTGACATCTGAAACCCAATTCCCATTCGTAAAAACTAAATCTAGAATATTCTCCCCTCTAGTTGGTGTCTTAACCAGCTGTGCCAGAGCTGCTCCTGTAAAGGCCTCTACTATATTCTTACTTTTGCATGTAAGGGCACTGGGGATATTCCAGTCAACATCAGGCATGTTGAAATCACCCATAACCACAATATCTCCCTTTACTGCCATTTGGGTAATTTCATCCACCATCTTGTTGTCATATTCCTCGGATTGCCCTGGAGGCCTATAGATCACCCCAATTCTAATGACAGAACCTTCTTTATTTTGCATGCAAATCCAGAGAGTCTCTAGATCTTGACACGTATTTTGAATTAGTGTTGTTTTTAGACTTTCTTTAATATAAATGGCTACTCCACCTCCCCTTCTCTCTATTCTATCCTTCCTATACAGTGTATATCCTGGTATGGATATTTCCCATTCATTAGAATCCTTAAACCATGTCTCAGTTATGGCAACCAGGTCCAAATTATCTCTAGATATTATGGCCATTAATTCACAGAGCTTGTTGCTCAAGCTTCGAGCATTTGTGCACATTACCCGAAGAACATTATTTTCGTTATTAGTTTGCCCCTTATCATCAACAACTACATCTATATTATTTGCAGCTCCCTTTTCATAAGCTTCCAAAAACTGCTTTATCCTCATTGGTCGGGGACAGAAATCACCCACATCAGTTACATCTCTGTCCCCTTTACCTAAGTTTAAATGCCTGTCCAAAAAAGTTCTGAATTCCTCACCGAGCACCTGGGTACCTCTGTATGATGGATGCAAACCATCCCTCTTAAACAACTCCCTATTAGACCACCTACTGACATCATGACTTACATAGCCAAAACCTTCAGCTTTACACCACTGCCTTAACCACACATTAAACTCTCTGATACACGTTGTTTTATCCTCTTGGCCACAAACCGGTAACACCTCTGAGAAAGTCACTGAATCAGTTATTTTACCCAGCTCCACACTTAGACATTGAAAATCTCTTTTTACTACATTAACATTTCTCTGGGACAAATCATTTGTGCCAAGATGCACCACCACATCAACGTTATTACCTTTACTCACAGTCTTAACAATGTTTGTAATCCGCCTCCTGTCCCTGCTGGCAGTGGCCCCTGGGAGACACCTCAGCACCTTCACCACATCCTTGCTCTGTCCCAAATCAACACCTCTAACGGTCGAATCACCCACAAGAAAATGTGTCCATGTTGAAAGATCTTTCAACATCTTTCAGTGCAGATTGGGTGCTCTGGGGTGGAGCTCCATTTTTGCTACCCCACTGCATTCCCCCCTGTCCGGGCAGCAGCCCACCCTTGCACAGAAATGAATACACATTTTATAAATATTTAAATATATCTTCTCATGTGACAACACTGATGAAATAACACTTGTGAAGCTCTAGTGAGCTCTATGCCCAAGAGAGTTAGGGCAGTACTGGAAAATAATCGTGGCCACACAAAATATTGTCACTTTGGGCCCGGTAGTGGGATCTTACTGGTACATCTAATTGGGCACAGCTCTGCGGCTCTGGCGCACAAGTGCGCATTCAAGCAGGTAGCAAAATGCCACACAGGATGCACGCATGCACATGTTTCAGTGAGGTTTTTTGCTTCTGCCTTAGGTGCACCGGTAGGAACCCACTACTGTTTGGACTCCATTTGGACATTATCATTTAGGGGTGTACTCACTTTTGTTGCCAGCAGTTTAGACATTAATAGCTGTGTGCTGTATTATTTTGAGGGGACAGCATATTTACACTGTTGTACAAGCTGTATACTCACTATTTTACAGTAGCAATGTGTCATTTCTTCAGTGTTGTCACATGAAAACATACAATTAAATATTTACAAAATGTGAGGGAGTGTACTCACTTCTGTCTCTTCCTTTAAATAAGAAATGTTATAGTCCTGCCATAGCAATAGAACTCCTGGACATTGTGAAACATTAAAATCTAGGTACAGTGGTACCTCTATCTACAATCACTTCTACTAACAAACTTTTCTAGATAAGAACCAGGTGTTCAAGATTTTTTTGCCTCTTCTCAAGAACCATTTTCCACTTACAAACCTGAGCCTCCGAAACTGTAACCAGAAAAGGCAGGGAGAAGCCTCCGTGGAGCCCCTCTAGGAATCTCCTGGGAGGAAATAGGGCCAGAAAAGGTGGGGAGAAGCCTCTGCAGGACCTCTCTAGGAATCTCTTGGGAGGAAACAGGGCCTCCACCCTTCCTGTGTTTTCCCCAATTGCACGCATTATTTGCTTTTACATTGATTCCTATGGGGAAAATGGCTGCTTCTTACAAAATTTCTACTTAGGAACCTGGTCACGGAATGAATTAAGTTCATAAGTAGAGGTACCACTGTACTCATTTCTGGTAGCCAAGTGTCAGAGTGAATATTAAAAACTGTTTCTTAGCATGTTTTTCCACATGCAAAGTCTATTCCTGGAAAATCAGCTGACTTGGTCCAGCCTCTGAATTTCTCTGAAAACTCGGGAGTATGCCTCCATGGATTTTTTTTACTGATTCTCACCTGCACACAAGCATTCATATAGTTGCCTCATCATCCTAGCTCGCATGGTCAAACTGAGAAAATAAACTAGGTATTACAACAAGAGTGAAGGTGTCCCTTATGAAGAAAACAGTTGAAATAAAAGTGAGTTTGGTCTAGTAGTCAAGGCACTATATCAGAAATCAGGGACCATGAATTCAAGTCCCACCTTACCCATGAAAGAACTCTGTCTCAGCCCAACCCACCTCATTGGATTGTGGTTGTGGGAAAATAGGAGGAGCAATCTGTGTTGGATATGTTCACTGCCCTGAGTTACTTCTAAAATTAGTAAAGGCAGGCTATGAACAGATGGGATATAAAGAGCCATGATAGCACAGTGGTTAAAATGCAGTAATGCAGGTTTACTCTGCCCAATTCCCAGAGTTTGATCCTGACCGGCTCAAGTTTGACTCATCCTTCTGAGGTTGGTAAAATGAAGACCCAAATTGTTGGGGGCAATATGCTGATGTTATAAACCATCACAGAGTACTGTAAAGCATTGTGTCTGAGGTGAAGGGAGGCATAGAAATCTAATAAATAAATAAATAATAATACATAAATATAAGTCTAATTGCTAGTGCTAAACAAATAAACTATTGCCTCTTGTAGCATTTGTCTCAGTGCGTTTTTCCATAGGAATGCGTTTTAAAATTTCTACTCCAGTGTTTTCCTTTCCTAGAACTCCTGCATCTGCAATTCCTCATGCCTTGAACTTTTTGAAGAAGAGACAGACTACTCAACTCCTCTTAAAGAAAAAGCAGGTTTAGCAAAAGCTGTATACAAGAGGACAAGAGGCAACTCTGAGCCAAAATTGAGGAAAAAATTTCAGTGTGGCATTCGACTTTATCTTCAGGATCACGACCTTTCAGAAAACTGTACTCAACGTTTATTGACCCTTCCCTGTCAGTCTTTCATCTGGAATTATCTGCATTATAAGAGTCATCATATGTTTCATAGATCACTGTGGTGCATGAAAAATTTCCCTACAACATATACTTAAAATTGGAATGGGGAGAGAAAAAATATGTAATGGAAGCTATTTTGGCCTCTGGATGCAATGGGAAACATTTGGAATGAGTGATTGATTGGGACTGCCTCCAGATTCACTGAGAAACCTAAATGATGTCCACACCAAACACCTTGAACAGCATTTTCTCTAAAATTTTCAGGAAAGTGCCATCTCTGTGGTCTGTGCCTCAAAGTGTGGGATCCTCCAAGAAGGTATGGAGTTCCCAGCATAGTGGGTCCATCACAGCAGCTGACAAGCGACCAGAAAGAAGGTAGATTCCCAAGACCTCTCTATCACTTTCAGACCCAGTGTAACATGTTGTCATCAAAATTCCTACCAATAGATACACGCCTTAGTTGAACACATTTGTTCATGTGGATATGAGGAGATTCAAACCATTGCCTACCTACTGCTTTTGGTAATTTCCTCAATGACATACAAAATGTTCTTATTTTGCCTCTTCTGCATCAATATTCAGGACGAACATTTATTTATTATATAGAGTTCATATTTATAGTCTAATGCTAGTATTACTGTGGCTAAGTTGTGTGCGGTTAAACATATGAAATATCATATTCTGGTTGTGATGATTTTGTATGTTTTTGGCTTTTATCTGGCTCATTGATTATAATAATCAAGTAAATTAAGTACAAGTTCAGAAGTTACTTAATTGTAACTGTTAATTGTATTGGAATGGATTCAGTAGATTTTTGGGAGGTAGCAATAATCTGGAGCTTCAAAGTTTATATGTTATATCAGTCTAAGTGAATGTCCTTCTGTGATGATGACACAATAGCAGAAATTCCCTACCTGCTTCTCCCAGAGTGTAGAAATAGATTACCAGTGTGCATTCCTTACAACATGCAGATTTCAGAATGAGAATAGGTGGAAGGGACCTTGGAGGCCTTCTAGTCCAGCCCCCTCCTGAAGCAGGAGATCCTATACCAGTGATGGCAAACCTATGTCACGGGTGCCACAAGTAGCACGTGGAGCCATGTCTGCTGGCACATGAGCCATTGCTCTAGCTCAGCTCCAATGTGCATCTGTATGCCGGCCAGCTGATTTTTGGCTTGCACAGAGGCTGTAGAAGGGTGTTTTTGGCTTCCAGAGAGCCTCCAGGGGGATGGGGGAGGCATTTTTACCCTCTCCCAGCTCCAGGGAATCCTTTGGAACCTGGGGAGGGTGAAACAAGACCCTACTGGGCCCCACCAGAAGTTGGGAAACAGGCCATTTTCAGCCTCCTGCGGGCCTCTGGGGGGCAGGGGAAGCTGTTTTTGCCGTCCCCAGGCATTAAATTATGGGTGTGGGCATTCATACCTCAGAGATGGGCTACTGCCCAGAAGGGAGGGGATGCAGTGGGGTAGCAAAAATGGAGCTCCACCCCAGATCACCCAATTTGCACTGAAAGATGTTGAAAGAAAATGTAGGGCATCCTGCATAAGCCACGCCCACAGTGTGGTAGTAAATTTTTTGATAGCCCTTCACTGTCACACATGTACGATAGTGTGCATGCATGCTCTTTTGGCCCCCGAGGGAAAAAAAGGTTTGCCATCACTGTCCTATACTATTTCAGACAAGTGACTGTCTTTTATTAAAATCCTCCAGTGATAAAGCACCAGTGAAGGGCTACCAAAGGGCCCTGCATTTTCTTTCAACATCTTTCAGTGCAAATTGGGTGCTCTGGGGTGGAGCTCCATTTTCACTACCCCACTGCATCCCTCCCATCCAGGCAGTAGCCCACCTCTGTGAAGCACCCACAATTTCTGAAGGCAAACTGTTCCACTGGTTAATTCTCCTCACCATTAGGAAGTTTCTCCTTAATGCTAGGTTGCTTCTCTCCTTGATTTGTTTCCATCCATTATTTCTTGTCTTGTCCTTTGGTGCTTTCGACAATAATTTGACCTCCTCTTCTTTGTGGCAGCTTCTCAAGTATTGGAATTCTGTTATCCTGTCCCCCCAAGTCCTGGTTTTCTCTAGACTAGCCAGAAATGAACTGTAAATTAGAATCTATGAATCTTATGTCAACTAATCCAGTTAAATATTTGAACGCCAGACAGTAGGAATGGTCTACCTGGTGCCCATTAAATGATTCAGTCCAAGTACTACACAGATGCTACTTTTGTTTGTGTTGCATTTTTTTAAACATGTATCAAAAAGATTTCAAAGAGAAATCTATTTTTGCACAAAACAGTTTTCCATATGAACATTTCATTAATATTGTATACAAATATAAAATGCCATATACAAGTTTTGATTTAAAATATCAAGTTTGTCCCCTTGTTATATTGCGTTAATTTCCCCACTTTTCAAAATCAAAGTCAATTTTAATTTGGTACATTGTTTATTTACTTTCTTTCTGTACAATAAAAATGAAAGCTGAATTGGAACACTATTGTTTTATTTGGCAATTAAACACTTTTAATTCACAGAAAGTGAATACATTACTTCTGAGTATGGTAAGCAGAGTTTTCCACATTTATAAATTAAAATCCACACAATAAGATGAAGATGTCTAGTAGTTCCTCGTTTCAGTTTTCATTGTTGCTGTTACCGATCATTACAGTTTTGCCAATCAGTTTGAATTGAAAGATTTACTTTCACTTTATTCGACCCAGCAGCTAGAACCAGATATTCTTGGCTATAGATTTTTCATACTGATTCTTGTAATAATAGGAAATGTTTAATTGATAAAACAGGCATCTTTCTCAGTGTATATTTCCTGATTGGACTTCAATTTCCTCTACCTTAGCAATAAGCACAGAGAAACATCTTATATTATCACAGCTTTGTACCTGGTAATTTTACAGCCTCCCCCAACTGAGAAGGTATCAGAATGGAAAATGATATCAATGGAAAATATGATTTGAAAACTGCATTGCTACATAGAGAGGTATATTGTATCAGTACAGAAATAAATAATATATATTATGATAGTTAGTTGGAGAATATCAAATATCAGCCATAGGTCCTTTGTCCTTCTACAGTTTGATTACCGATGTGGAATAGATTTCTTTTTTTATAAAGACACTGTTCATTTCTCATTCCAGAACTAAATGGATAATATGAGCAACTGATATTATATTTTCTATCGATAATTCTCTCCATATATATCTTCAAATTCCTTTGCGTTTCTGATTAACTAATAACAACTTGATTTATAAAAGGATCGTTCAAATCTAAGAGCCCAGAGATCATTCTTAGTACAAGGACAAGGATAGACATATTAAGTTTCCAACTCCAGCTACTACAAAATCCCATAGTGCTAATTCTCCAGAGATTACGCCATTCACACCTTGGTAATCCTAAATCATACCATGAGCCCTCCTTAATCTGAAGGTCTGCAAATGTGTTGGGCTATAAAGAGGCATCTAGCACAGATATATAGATTGAGAACAATGAGAATCATACTTCAACTCATTTCAACAACAACAGACTGGGAAGATCTGGTTTAAGTAATGCAACCAAACAGGTCTGATAATATGATTTTGATCTTCAAGGTGAATAGATAATATCTAAAAAGCCATTGTGTTGATTCCTTTTTTTAATACATCCATATTGCAGATGGATGGATTATTGCAGGGGGCTCTTACTACAATGCTACAAAAATCCTACAAGCTAGGCTCCAGCAATATGTGGATTGAGAACTACAGGCAGGATTTCAAAGAGGCAGAGTAACTAGAGATCAAATTGCCAACATACGCTGGATCATGGAGAAAGCTAGGGAGTTCTAGAAAACCATCTACTTCTGTTTCATTGACTATGCTAAAACATTTTTGTGTGGATCATAAATTGTGGCAAGTTCTTAAAGAGATGGGAGTATCAGACCATCTTATTTGCCTCTTGAGCAATCTATATCCAGGTCAAGAAGCAACAGTGAAAACTGGACACTGATTAGTTCAAAATTGGGAAAGGAGTCCACCAAGGCTGTATACTGTCACTCTGCCTATTTAACTTATATGGAGAGCACATCATGAGAAAGGTGGGACTAGATGAAATAACATCCTCGGATATGCAGAAAGTGAAGAGGAACGTAAGCGTTTCTTGACGTGGGTGGAAAAGGAGAGTTCAAAAGTTGGCTTGAAATTCAACATTAAGAAAATTAAGATCGTGGCATCTGGCCCTCTCAATTCCTAGCAAATATATGGGAAAGAAATGGAGGTAGTGACAGATTTTATTTTCCTGCAGATGGGGACTGCAACCAAGAAATAAAAAGATGCTTGCTCTTGGGAAGGAAAGCTATGGCAAACCTAGACAGCACACAAAAAAGCAGAGACATCACCCTGCCAACAAAAGTGCACATAGTCAAGGCTATGGTTTTCCAAGTTGTATGGCTGTGAAAGTTGGACCATAATAAAGGCTGAGGAACAAAGAATCGAGGCCTTTGCACTATGGTGCTGGTGGAGACTCCTATGAGTTCCTTGGACTGCAAGACGATCAAACCGGTCAGTCCTAGAGGAGATTAACCCTGACTGATCTTTAGAAGGCCAGATCCTGAAGATAAAACTCAAATACTTTGGCCACCTAATGAGAAAGAAGGACTCACTGGAGGTGAGACTAATGCTGGGAACGATTGAGGGCAAAAGAAGGAGGGGACGACAGTGAATGAGGAGGCTGGTTGGGGTCACTGAAGCAGTCAGTGTGAGTTTAGATGGACTTCAGAGGATGGTAGAGAACTGGAAGGCCTGGAGGAACATTACCCATGGGGTTGTAAGGGGTTGGAAACTACTTCACAACTAACAACAACTAACCACAATATTCCAGTGGATCTACAGTACATACTCAACATTGTCTTTATGACAAGAATCTGATTGTGAACTCTCCCTTTCTTTTATCCACTTCAAATTTATTAAGTACCTGGAAAGGTCCTGCATCAAGGTAATTTTGTTGTAATCATTTATCTTTTACAATTAAGAGTGTTGACCAAATCATTTCTTTTACAGACATAAATTATATGTAATAGCCATGATCTTTTACACAATCCTTGCTGAATTACAGTTCTCCGTTTGGAATTTTTATTCATATCTGTAATGGGAGAATATCAAGACTTGAATAGGAAGCATGACTCTTTGCTGCTGGTGCAGCAGAAGTGAGCAGCAAGATTAGCTCGAATTAGTCTTCTAGTATGACAATTCCCACCTTCCCCATATATTTATCATTGGTCCATGCACAGTTGGGGAAAAAAGGTACGATATGGCTTTTTATGAGTAACTTTGTATTAAACAAGTATCAAACCCAACTATCTGTCGCTCAAGGAAACCCCTTAGTCTTTTCTTTAAAATGAAATCCACATGTCCATAGACTGCTAAATCTGGACTACCGTACTCCACCATTCTGTGTGATATTCTTTATAAAGAATTGCCTTCAGAGAAGTTAGCAAGCAGAAGGAGATGGGGAAATCATTCAGAAATCATCCAGAATGAAACAACGAATACGCAGACACACACAGACACACAAGCAATGTATCTCACTCCTCTGCTTCTATTTCACCATCCAACAAAGAACTTCTTCCAGGGTGCTGCCTCTTCTCTTCACCGTGGACTTTGCTTATCTTATCTAGCCACTCTAGCAGCAGGTTACCTTTGTTGCATTCAGAGGATTCCTGTGGGTCACAGAGAATATTATTGTCTGGGGTCTGTGAACCCAAATACCTCTTGCCTGGATGTTGCCGCTTCTCTAAGGTTTCTTCACTCTCAGTTTCATCATCCCAACTTTGCTTGCCAGGGTGCTGTCGCTTGGTGTAAGGCAAGAACCTCTTGCCTGGATGTTGCCTTTTGGATAATTCATTCAGATAAACTAACTGGCTGCTTGGAATGCTGAGGATTTGATCCGAGAGAGATCTTCTGCCAGGATGCTGTCTCTTCTCCAAATCCATTACCACCCTCTTCCCAGGGTGCTGCCTTTTGGTGATCCAATCCAGTTGAGAAGCACCTGGCTCTGTACAAATAAAGGTTTCACATTACTGCACATTTGGAAATTGCCAAAGGGTTGTTCTTGTGCAAGTTATAATTATTCAATTTGACTCAGGAAGACTTAGGCACAATTGGTTAAAAAAAAAGATCATGGTCAAAACAAGGGTTTAAAATATAATATTTGGTGGTGGATTATAAATAAGGGAGTAAGACTATTCCCTGGAGTTGACAAGATCTTTGAGAATATATTATGGGATAGGTGTTTAGAGTTAGGGATGTTTAGAAACAAGTAATTTGGTTTTTTCTTTCTTTTTGTTAATGTTTGTTTTTTTGGTTAAAAAGGGCGATTAAGCTAGGATAAGGATTCTGAGATGTATATGAAATAAATAAATATGTATGAAAATTGAAAGTTAGCCCTGTTAGAGCTCTCTTTGGCCCAAATGTACTAGATGAGTAAAAGTAATGGATTAGATTTATTAGCTAATGGCGTTGCAAATTTGATTAAGGATACTGGAAATTTTTATATTTGATTTTTCACATGACAAAAGAAAAGGGATTTGTGGGATGATAAATACCAAAGGTAAATGGATAATTATTGTACTGTAATGCAGATTGATGGTATATGACATTGTACATGTTTTTTGAGTGGAGAAAAATAAAAAAAAATAACCCAAAAGAGAATATGTTATGGGTACCTTTGTGAAATGGCTAATGTAATAGGGCTTGTTCATTTCCAAAATGGCTGCCATACCCAGTTTACCAGATTGTCCATGCAGATTCTCAGTCATCCAGGTCATGGTTGTCCCAAAAGGTGCTTTTTTTTCAAGAGGCAACTGGGCTTTCTTGTTTGTCTTTGAAGATGTTTCGCTTTTCATCCAAGAAGCTTCTTCAGCTGAAGAAGTTTCTTCGGTGAGAAATAAATCATTTTTCAAAGAAAAACAAGAAAGTCCAGTTGCATCTTAGAAAAAAAGCATATTTTGGAATTTACCAGAACGTTACCTGCATTCCTCCAGCCCCTCCTCCCACAGGTTGCTCCTCCCAGTTTAAAATTGCCTTTCTTGGGCAAGTGGGCTTTGCGATTTTGAACTATCAAATTGTAGGTGCCCATCACTGATGCTTTGAATTGTAGCTGCCCATCATTGGGCACAGACAAGTATCCATAGACATATGAGTGGATTCTACTTGAAAACAGATTCTAAATGCAAAAATTCCAGAAATATCGTGAATACCTTTTCCAATATTTGACTGAAACCTCTGACTGAAGAACATGACTTGAAATGATTGATTGGACAGCTATTTGGGAAAGTGGAAGGAGAATGGTGGTTTGAGTGGTGGTTTCACTATTAATAGAGGAAAAGGTTGGACTCCTTCAATATCAGTAACACATTGACATTAAAATAATGTGCAGCTCTCATGTGAGATTCCATACACTCGTCAAGCATAGTCTTATAATAAGTGTTAAATTATTCACAGAGAGGTTTGGCTACAGGCACAAGAAATACAGCCTTGTATATTCTGAGGGCAAGGAACAATTTTTGGACATTCCTCACAAGATGTTGCTCTTCAGGAACTTCATTTTACACACGGCTGTTTATAAAAAAGAATATCTTCCAGCTATCACTAGACTTCCTCCATTTAGATAGAGAATCAGAGGGAAGATTCAAACATACGGAATGGTATGTGTAGAGTTCTTTGGATAGATTTGCCATTCTTTGATCTGCCATCAACTCCATTATCAAAGTCAGTATGACAGAATGGAAATAGCGACCCTGTCTGCCATTCAGTCATATAACACCCCAGGCAAACATGCTATAGGTCAGCGATGGCAAACCTATGGCACGGGTGCCACATGTGGATTGTGGAGCCATATCTGCTGGCACACAAACCATTGTCCTTGTCCTAGCTCAGCTCCAACATGCATGTGTGTGCCGGCCAGCTGATTTTTGACTCACACAGAGGCTCTGGGAGAGCATTTTTGGCTTCCAGATAGCCTCTATGTGGATGGGGAGGGTGTTTTTACCCTCCCCTGGCTTCAGAGAAGCCTTTGCAGTCTGGGGAGGGTGAAACACAAGCCTTCTGAGCCCACCAGAAGTTGGCTATTTCCGGCATCCAGAGGGCCTCCAGGGAGGCGGGGAAAGCTGTGTTTTCCCTCCCCAGGCATTGAATTATGGGTGTCTGCACTCACGCATGCACAATAGTGCACAGACACACTCTTTCAGCACCCAAGGGAAAAAAGGTGCTATAGGTGATAGCAAGAATCTGAGAAAAGAACCCAAAAAAGTTTCTTCCCCCACACACAATAGAAAACCTTAGTCAATTCAAGTTCCCACTGGGGCAGCTGGAGCTTGAGTTGATTAAAAAACCGTCATGACATTGATTGTAGGGAAATTGGGAAGGGAGAAAAAGAAGAAAGATATCCCCAGGTGATTCAAGATCACCTAAGTGAAACTGGCAGGAAGCCACTATAGCATCTGTCCAGTGAAGGGCTATCAAAATGTTTATCATCACACTGTGGGCATGGCTTATGCAGGGCACTCGGCATTTTCTTTCAACATCTTTCAGTGCAAATTGGGTGCTCTGGGGTGGAGCTCCATTTTCGCTATCCCACTGCGCTCACCCTGTCCGGGCAGTAGCCCACCCCTGGATCTCTCTGTCCTGCACAGATAACCTGCAGAAGAAAAGGATCCAAAGACACCAGATATCCAGCTACATTTTGATTGGAAACCTTAATTAAGTCACTGGAGAATTTAACAGCAATTGCATTTCAGGACAGGAGTAATGTCTTATTATCATAGACATTAGTATTGCTGACAGAGATCTAATTAATCCCAGAATGATAGTACAATTAAGCCATTAAACTTGTCCACATTCTCTTTTCCTTTGAAGGCAGACAAGAGATGGAGGCAAAGTGGAAGAATTATAGGACTGTCACATTGCTTAGTTATCAGACTGGAAAAATAAAGCTTTCCAAAAAAACCCCCAACAACCCTGTTGTCTTTATATCCTTGTTACATTTAGGAGAAGGGAAATGGTTGATATGGTTCACATGAAGGCCTTTGAGTTCTGTATTTGTCTAATCCTGAAAATTTATGATCATTGGCCTAAGGTAGAGTGAGCCCTGTATAGAGATGTCAAGAAATGTGGGGAAGCAGAAATTGTAACTTTCTGACTATTGTATCAAAACCACCAGCTACCTATTTTTTTTTAAAAGAAAGCAGAGCTATACATGTCGCATAATACATTCTGGCCTGTGGCGAATACCCTGTGGCTTTACAGAGAGTGGAGTGAAGAGCCCTACACCACTATTACTGTTAAACAAAAAATCAATAAGCAGTCTAGTCAACTAAATGTTGACTGCCCTGAATACGAGCTGTTCTTCAGAGCTCTTTCCCAACACCGCTGGGAAGGGCAAATATTAAAATTTAAAATTATAATAGTGGCTTGTTTATTTGAACGTTGAATATACTGTAGTAGAAAATAAGAGATCTTAACTGCTCTAAACTTGACTGTAAAAAACATGACTTTAACAATCGAGTTGTTGAAGCGTGGAACTCATTACCGGACTCAATAGTGTCAACCCCCAACCCCCATCATTTCTCCCTTAGACTCTCCACGATTGACCTCTCCAAGTTCCTAAGAGGCCAGTAAGGGGCTAACATAAATGCACTGGTGTGCCTAACGTCCCCTGTCCAATTGTCTTTCCTTATCTCATATATCATATATATTCTCTCCCTCTCATATATTTCTCTTCTTTTTTACATACTATCTTTATATATATTACTCAATGTCTATTCTCTTCCATATGTATTGTGTATTGGACAAAAAATAAATAAAAATAAATAAAATCTTTTTTCCAGGGAGACTGGTCTAGCCTTCCCAGAATTGGCGTGCTCTGTAGATGTTGAATTACAATCCTCAAAACCCCCCACCAGCATACAACTGAAAAATTTAGGATTTCAAATTTGCTTTAAGATATAACACAACTCTTCTCCATTTCAGCAACCAAGAAAGATGTGCTGTATATTTTAGCAGTTGTCTCTCCCCGCTCCACTTCCACCAGCTTAAAAGAGGGAAAATACTATGAAGATTTTTTCTGAGCAGAAATTGTGCATGTAAACAAAACAGGAACAAGAAAGGAACTTTCACCAGTTATGTAACCATAGAGGTTCTCGTGTTCATATTTACCTTTATCCACATCCTCTCCTGCATCTTCTACTTTTCCAAAAATGGAACTTAAGATGAGGCTTTCTGCCTCTGGCGAGAGGTCATCAAAGAGACTCTTTTCATCGTTCTCATCTTCTTCTGGAAATTGCTGCCCCACGTTGACACAGACACTAGTAAAAACCAGGACTAGAAACAGCAGCTGCCGCCAAATGGAGATGGACATGGCAAAGCAAGATCCTATAAGCAGAATGTAAAGAAAATTGGTTTTTTTAAAAAGGTGTAGAAAATGCAGCATTGCTAATCACTTGGGAGGAAGTGGCGCATGGAGGGGAGATATGAAAGACACACTCTTCTGTTTTTATTCACTTCTAATGAAACTACCCATGGGAATGATTACTTGTCACTTTAATTTTCTGCAAGCTCACTTAGGTTTCCCTAAAGATCTTCATATGAATTTGATGTTCCTCCCTGAGCAAAGATGAGAACTACAATATGAGAAAACAGTCTGATTTATTCTTTTTTAAACATGTGGTTTATCTGAAGCCTATTCACATTAAAGATCTAAGGCTATATAAACTTCGTATCAATGCATCAGAACAAGTTATGTGTCATATTATATACTGTACACCATTTCTTTTGAATGTTTTATATCTGAAGTAGAATACCTATACAGAATTATCATAACATGAATACAATGCTTGTATTATACTGTGCTGTCAAATGATGCTTTAAATCCGCATGGTTCAATTACAATTTTCATTAAAATCACTCCGTGTTTTTTACGCCAGTCAAATAGATTCTAATGTTTTCAGAACATTTGAAAATGAGAGGAAACCTGTTCTTTTTTTAACACATAACTAAATGACTTAAAACACATTTTAACTTTGCTGGCAAAGTTAACAGCAGTTGCAATTTTCAAGATCTTTTCTATCTGATTCTTTGTTGTGAGCAAACAATTAACACTTATCCTTTTGAGAGACAGAGAGAGAGAGAGAGAAAGGAAGGAAGAAAGAAAGAAAGAAAGAAAGAAAGAAAGAAAGAAAGAAGGGGGGGGAGAGAGAGATTTTGTCATTTCCATTACCCCTTCAGGTTGAAAATGTTACAAAATAAGATTAAATTCAGAAGGTATATTTTTCCAATCCAGTAAATAGCCTGCTTTATTAACTACTCAGAACAATTGAATAACAGCTGTGCACAAATAGATAAATCTGTGAGATGTTTATAAGAAAGGAAAAGTTTATGTAGGCAAGACAGCCTGCAGAGGGAAAGTAAATGGAATTTATTACCTTCCTTCCAGGTGCTTTAATCCTTGGCTCAGGTGGTGAAAGAATTGCGTCGGCTCACTATTTTTCTGTAGCTACTTACACGTTTCAGCTTCAAAGTTGCCTTCCTCCGTTGAATCACAGATGACATCCACCAGAAGTGCTCCTGAGTTCTTTTGGGTAGATTAAGTCTTCTTCCCTTCTTATAGAGCGCTGCCTCTGGACCAATTATGCAAATAGTTGTGAGGTAATATATGTGATGTACTGTGTTGCTCCTGCCTCCTTTCATTGATGTCAGGGATCTGAAATTTGTGCGCATGTTAAAATTCTGACAGTTGTGAACTGACCTCACTTCGCTAAGGGTTGCTGGAAAAGAATTGCTTCAGGAAATAAGATAAGATGAGGGATATGGCTGTGTGTATATGTCAAACAATTGTTATGAGCCAAGCCAAAGCAGGTCATTCATGAGATCTGAAGAGCAAAATAGAATCAATAAACGATATTATTTGCAATTTCTTCTCTTTTTATGGTGTCCTCTTACTTGTGAATTTGCAGTTCAGTAACTGAGAGTTTGCTAGACTATAATTCACAGTTCTCTCATTTCCATATAGATTCTCTTCGTGCAAAATCTTGAATTTTACAGAAAGCAGGCAGTGTTCCCTCTAATTTTTTTGGGGAGTGGGCGGAAAAGTATAGTGTCTGAGCAGCAGTCCCTTCGGGACTGGGCGGCACAGAAATAATAAATAAATAAATAAACAAACAAACAAACAAACAAACAAACAAATAAACTAACAAACAAACAAACAAACAAACAAATAAATAAAAAAACCATTTGCCTCAGAGAATTTCAAAATAAAATACTGTACTGTGTGTCTATAACAGTGAGCTCATAATAGGGCAACTCTATCAATATCAAAAATACTTAAATAGTTGAGCTAGTTTCAAACTAGATTTTGATTTTCTTTCTCTCTTCCTTACTCCCATTCTTTTTCTTTCTCTTTTCCTTCCTCTCTTTGTTCTATCTGTTTCTCTCTCTTCCTCTCTTCCTCTCTCTCTCCTTCCCTCTCACTCTTTTCCTCTCGGCTTCTGGGCAGGTTTGGAAAACTTTGAGTTGATGATGATTTTTAAGTGAGCGATTGCTCACTGCTCAGCTTAGAGGGAACTATGAAAGCAGGACAAGATTTCATTTGGGTAGCAAAGTGCTTTGTGAGTGATGACCCTCTGTTTTCATCTAGAAAGGTTTCTATGTTCAGTTCAGAGATGCTTTTTTCCTACTCATTTGTATATGGGAGATTTGCTATTTCAATTTGAAAAAAGTTGCAATCTAGAAAATACACAAACATGAATGTGCTATACAACCATATCAGATTGTGACATCCAGTTTCTTCCTTGTATATTTCATGATATTCTGGACTTTTACAAAATCCTTCATTTTCATGTCTCATTTTTCTACAGTGAAGGTTTCACTGTTCTTTACAATCTTTTCAAATAAATTTATTCAAACTTAAATATTTTTTAAAACTGCAGTAAAAGCCTACATCCAGATGGCCAAATCCTGATTAAAAGTTATGTTAACATTTTGTTAAATTCTCTTGAACCAAACATTGAGTGGATCAAAATAATTTGTTTGAAATAAATTAAACTTTGAAGTTTTCTGTTATTTATCAATGAATGAATAACCTAATGTTTCCACCAGCTGCAGTAAGGGATAGATTCAATATATTTTCAAGACATTTCTCTGCCTTTCACATGTACATGTTTATCAACATGTTTTCAAGATAATCTGATGGTCAAGGAAGGTGAAATTGCCATTACAGTCTAAATATCACAAATAGCTATTTCAAATGGCTTTAAACCTAATATTTTAAAAAGATACACTTCATGTAGATACATAGAAACATAGAAACATAGAAGTCTGACGGCAGAAAAAGACCCCATGGTCCATCTAGTCTGCCCTTATACTATTTTCTGTATTTTATCTTAGGATGGATATATGTTTATCCCAGGCATATTTAAATTCAGTTACTGTGGATTTATCTACCACGTCTGCTGGAAGTTTGTTCCAAGGATCTACTACTCTTTCAGTAAAATAATATTTTCTCATGTTGCTTTTGATCTTTCCCCCAACTAACCTCAGATTGTGTCCCCTTGTTCTTGTGTTCACTTTCCTATTAAAAACACTTCCTTCCTGGACCTTATTTAACCCTTTAATATATTTAAATGTTTCGATCATGTCCCCCCTTTTCCTTCTGTCCTCCAGACTATACAGATTGAGTTCATTAAGTCTTTCCTGATACGTTTTATACTTAAGACCTTCCACCATTCTTGTAGCCCGTCTTTGGACCCGTTCAATTTTGTCAATATCTTTTTGTAGGTGAGGTCTCCAGAACTGAACACAGTATTCCAAATGTGGTCTCACCAGCATTCTATATAGTGGGATCATAATCTCCCTCTTCCTGCTTGTTATACCTCTAGCTATGCAGCCAAACATCCTACTTGCTTTCCCTACTGCCTGACTGCACTGTTCACCCATTTTGAGACTGTCAGAAATCACTACGCCTAAATCCTTTTTTTTTGAAGTATTTGCTAACACAGAACTGCCAATACAATAGTCAGATTGAGGATTCCTTTTCCCCAAGTGCATTATTTTACATTTGGAAACATTAAACTGCAGTTTCCATTGCTTTGACCATTTATCTAGTAAAGCTAAATCATTTACCATATTGCCGATGCCTCCAGGAATATCAACCCTATTGCACACTTTAGAGTCATCGGCAAATAGGCAAACCTTCCCTACCAGACCTTCCCCTATGTCACTCACAAACATATTAAAAAGAATAGGACCCAGAACAGACCCTTGTGGCACACCGCTTGTAACCTGACTCTGCTCAGAATACTCGCCATTCACAACAACCCTCTGGTGTCTATGCTTCAGCCAGCTGCAAATCCATTGAACTATCCAGGGATTAAGTCCAATCTTCACTAATTTATCTATCAGCTCTTTATGTGGAACCGTATCAAAGGATACCCAAAAGTTATAAAGAAATAATATACATGCTTTATAGTACAAACATTCCACATAACAGTCCTTTTTGTATTTAACTCAACAATTGCCAGATGAAATGATTTCTTTATTTTAAGCAACACTGGACACACAGTGAGCAATGTCTGTATTTGAGTGAGTGTGTGTGTGTGTGTGTGTGTGTGAGAGAGAGAGTGTGTGCATGTGTGCATGCAATAGACTACACAGTTTTGTCACTTCTTTTCATAGATTAAACAATATGGGCTTATCATGTGCCTGGATTTATAATAGAAACATAGAAGACTGACGGCAGAAAAAGACCTCATAGTCCATCTAGTCTGCCCTTATACTATTTCCTGTATTTTATCTTACAATGGATATATGTTTATCCCAGGCATGTTTAAATTCAGTTACTGTGGATTTACCAACCACGTCTGCTGGAAGTTTGTTCCAAGGATCTACTACTCTTTCAGTGAAATAATATTTTCTCACGTTGCTTTTGATCTTTCCCCCAACTAACTTCCGATTGTGCCCCCTTGTTCTTGTGTTCACTTTCCTATTAAAAACACTTCCCTCCTGAACCTTATTTAACCCTTTAACATATTTAAATGTTTTGATCATGTCCTCCCTTTTCCTTCTGTCCTCCAGACTATACAGATTGAGTTCATTAAGTCTTTCCTGATACGTTTTATGCTTAAGACCTCCCACCATTCTTGTAGCCCATCTTTGGACCCGTTCAATTTTGTAAATATCTTTTTGTAGGTGAGGTCTCCAGAACTGAACACAGTACTCCAAATGTGGTCTCACCAGCGCTCTATATAAGGGGATCACAATCTCCCTCTTCCTGCTTGTTATACCTCTAGCTATGCAGCCAAGCATCCTACTTGCTTTTCCTACCACCCGACCACACTGCTCACCCATTTTGAGACTGTCAGAAATCACTACCCCTAAATCCTTCTCTTCTGAAGTTTTTTAATGTCATGCACCTCAGGGCAAGACAAGAAGTAATGGATGAAAACCTATCAAAGATAGATCCAACCTAGAATTAAGAAGTGTAGCTCATAAAATCATCTACTACAGCGTCCTTCCTGTCAACTACTACTTCAGCCTCAACCACAACAATACACGAGCACACAACTCAAAGTGAATCATTCTAAACTCGATTGCAGAAAATAAGACTTCAGCAACAGCGTGCCTGGAACTCACTACCTGGCTCTGTGGTTTCCTCCCCAGTCCCCAAAACTTTACCCTTAGACTGTCTACGGTTGACTTCCTTCAGTAGTGGGTTCCTACTAATACAGCTAATTGCACATGGCTCCATGGCTCTGATGTGCACGCACACGTCCTAGCAAGATGTTGCTTCTGTGCATGTGCAGGAAGCAAAATCTCATGTGCGGATGCATGTGTGTATGAGATTTTGGTGAATTTTTTGCTTCCGCGCATGCACAGAAGCAAAAACCACCAAGATCTTACATGCGTGCGCATTCCCTCATGAGATTTTGCATCCTGCACATGCACAGAAGCAACAGCTTGCTTGGACATGTGCATGTGCATACCGGAGCCATGGAGCCGCACACAATTAACCGTACTGGTAGGAATCCACTACTGACCTCATCCCCTTCCTAAAAGGTCAGTAAGGGGCATGCATAAGTGCACCAGCATGCCTACCGTTCCTGTCCAAATGATCCCTCCTATTTGCACCCATCTAATGTTATACTTATGTATATTATCAAATACAGTGATACCTCGACTTACGAACGCCTCTTCATACGAATTTTTCGAGATATAAAGCCAGTGTTTAAGATTTGTTTGCCTTGTGTTAAGAACCATTTTCACCTTACGAACCCAAGCCTAGGTGTGTGGGCTCTCTTACTGCGCATGCGCTCTCTTACTGCTGCAGGGATTCCCCTGCCTTGTGACTGCCACCTCCGGGATTTCCCTGCCACCCTCACCAGGATTCCCCACTCCTTTTGCTTGCACCTGAGGTGGGGAACACCGGAGCTGCCCCATTTCCCTGCCACTTTCCCCTCTAGCCCTCCGCTTCCTCTGCTCCCCGCAGCAGTCCCATCCTGCTGCCAAAATCCCCCCTAAACTACCGCTTCCTTTGCCCCATCTCGCTCCCAAAATCACCCCTCCAAAAGCTTCCTACACTGCTCCAAATTGCCTCCAAAATCTCCCCACCAAAAGCTTCCTATGCCACCCCAAATTGCCTCCAAAATCGCTCCCCCAAAAGCTTCCTATGCTGCCCCAAATCGCTTCCAAAGTCTTCCAAAATTTCCTCTCCTTTCAAAATGCCTTGTTTCTCCTTGTTGCCTTTCTTCACTCCATTTGCCTTCGTTAGGACCTTGATTTGGGATGGCATAGGAAGCTGCTGGAGGGGTGATTTTAGGAGTGATTTGGGGCAACATAGGAAGGTTTTGGAGGGGTGATTTTAGGAGTGATTTGGGGCAACGTAGGAAGGTTTTGTAGGGATGATTTGGGGCAACATAGGAAGCTTTTGGAGGGGTGATTTTAGGAGTGATTTGGGGCAACGTAGGAAGGTTTTGGAGGGACGATTTGGGGCAACATAGGAAAGTTTTGGAGGGGTGATTTTAGGAATGATTTGAGGTAACGTAGGAAGGGTCTGGAGGGGTGATTTGGGGACCAATTTTGGGCAATGTAGGAAAGTTTTGGAGGGATGATTTGGGGCAACATAGGAAGGTTTTGGAGGGGTGATTTTAGGAATTATTTGGGGCAACATAGGAAGGTTTTAGAGGGGTGATTTGGGGCAACGTAGGAAGGTTTTGTAGGGGTGATTTTAGGAGTGATTTGGGGTAACGTAGGAAGGGTCTGGGGGGGTGATTTGGGGAGCAATTTGGGGCAGCATATGAAGCTTTTGGAGGGGTGATTTGGGGAGAGATTTGGGGTGGCATAGGAAGTGTCTGGAGGGGTGATTTTGGGAGTGATTTGGGGCAGCGTTAGCCTTTGTTAGGACCTTCATTCCTCGCTTCTCCTCGCTGTCCATCTCCACTCTGTTAGCCTTCACTTTGTCTGCCTGCCGCTTTTTTTTTAAGCCTTAAAGGTTGGATTTTCCTAATGGGTTTGCATGCATTATTTGCTTTTACATTGATTTGCTTTTACATTGATTCCTATGGGAAATATTGTTTCATCTTACGAACTTTTCTACTTACGAACCTGTATGTGCGTGACTAAATAAATAAATAAATAAATAAATAAATAAATAAATAAATAAATAAATAAATAAATAAATAAATAAATAAATAAATAAAAATTCCTGATACTGAGAACAATTCATTGGTGGAACACCTTGCCTTCAGAAGTTGTGGGTGCTCCATCACTGGAGACTGGACAGCCATTTGTTTGGACAGGTATAGGATCTCCTACTTGTGCAGAGGATTAGCCTAGAAGATCTCCAAGGTCACTTCCAATTCTGTCATTAGATTTTTATCTTATCTTTCTTACATGATAAGTTACTCAAGGCAGTGAACATACATAATACTCCTTCATCCTATTTTTACTACCAGAACAATCCTGTGCAGTGGGGTTGCTGCAATAGAGTGACTGGTCCAGAGTTACCTGGCTGGTGACTTTTGGAGAAAGGAACTACATACTGTATTTTTGGAGTATAAGAAGCACCAGAGTATAAGATGCACCTTAGTTTTGGGGGAGGGAAATAAGGAAAAAATCTACCTACCAGGAGTTCATCTGGCTAGTCAGCTCCAGCACATTATTTTATCCCCTGGTTAGAGCTGGAAAAAAAGTCTTCTTCAGGAGTAGCAATGAAAACAAGCTTGCAAAGACTTAGGGCTGGGAAAAAAACTTATTCAGAAGGAGTAGGAATCCTGCAAGCCAGGAAGATTGTTAGCACCTTGCTAGGGCTTTCAAAAAAGAGAGCTACATGGCATTGGACCAGAGTACCTCTGGAACCGCCTGCTACCGCACCTTTTCCGGGTCCCGTCGACTAAACAATGTTGTTTGGCGGGCCCCAGGGGAAGAGCCTTCTCTGTGGTGGCACCGGCCCTCTGGAATCAACTCCCCCCAGAGATTAGAACTGCCCCCACCCTCCCTGTGTTTCGTAAACTACTCAAGACTCACTTATACCGCCAGGCATGGGGGAGTTGAGACACCTTTCCCCCAGGCTCTGGTACTCTGGTCCAATGCCATGTAGGGCGGCATACAAATCTAATAAATAAATAAAGAGCTACATTTGGAGTATTAGACACATCCAAATTTTCGGTCTCTTTTTCGGGGGGGGGAGGGAGAGGTGCATGTTATACTCCAAAAATACGGTAATAATGACATACTATACTATGTAAAGAACATTTTAATAGGACAAGCAGCCCAAAATATTTGCTGATGAAATGAAAGAGAGACCAACTGATGTCCATGCATGTGTGGACTTCTGAAGCTTTCATTGAAGTAGCATATGAAGTGTGATAACCAACCTCAGGCCTTCTTTGGTAGCTTGGTGACATTTCCACCCACCCTCTCACCTGGTTGTCTTCTCTGATATTTTTCTGTCATGATTGTGAAGTTCTGTTCACTAGAAAATTTACAGCTGTAAGCAATTGCTTCTGGAATGGCTTTATGTTTTGGGATGGAAATCATAAAGACCATTAGATGGATATTATAGAAATGTGAAAACAGAAAATTAAATCCTATTGCTAGCTTTATTTATTTATTTATTTTTAAAAACAGACTTATTACCATTGAAAGCAACAACTTTATTTTCAAGCATATGTTAATCTTAGACTGCTTAGACTGAAGAGATGAATTATTTTTAAAAATGTCAAACAAAAGATGTCTTTGTCTTTTTGCTAGGCTTCAGATCTTTTTTCATTAATGTTAGAAAATTGGAAAGGTAATAAAAAAGAAACGTGTAATGTTTCACAGCTCTATAAGGCTTCTGCCACCTTTCATTTAAGTCTCTGTCACTCTTGTTTACGTTGCTAGATCCCGAGACCTTAGATCCTTAGGATCCTTATTGCTAAAAAATTGGATTTAGGCCTCTGTAAGTGAATTCAATTATTTTAGACCAGCTACAAGAAATTGAGAAAGAAAAATAACCAAGGATGGGTCAGCAGTCCAGAGATTGGTGACAGCTGTTCTTCTGAAAGGACCCTGAAAAATTCTATAACTCTAAGAACATGATGTGAACACTTACTCATCAGTCAACAATGGGCTGTTAAGAATAATAGCAAGAATAAAATTTGGTATATTCCTTTTCACTATTTGTTCAGAGTTTGAGATAATACCGTCAAAAATTGACAATTGGTGCTGAAGATGAGAAACTGACCAAGTACCTGAATTTTCCTACTATGAACATAATATAACGATGGTATTGACATTTTGCATCCATACACAATGAAGGAAGCAATTGAAATAGCACTTTATCAGAAGTTCACAATAGCACTGGGATACTCAGCCAGACACAATTTAAATGTTTAAAGTCAATAGCCTTTAACAGAAGGCTGAAATAGCTGTTAAGACCAACCCATTGCATTTGTTATTTGTATAAAAGAGGAGGAAGGGAAAGGAAGGGGAATGAGGGGAGGGAGAGAGAGGAAGAGGAAGGGAAAAGAAGAGCAAGGCTCCCACAAAATGCTGTTTTTTTCATTTAATTATTTTCATAATCTTATAATAAAAGTCTCAATGTTCCAAAGTTGTCTGGACCTTTAATTTGTTTATAACTTTCTCAGATCAAAATCCAATTTAACCTTTTCCCCTCTTTTATTTCCAGTTTGTTTAATTCTTAAACTTATAGTTAACTTTCTTTTTGTTTAAGAAGAAAGATAAACTCACAAAGTGGCTTTTCAAACTTGTTGTTCTGAAGAGTTCTAATAGCCTTAGAATAGCAAAAGGCAAATTCCAAGAGACCAGAAAAGTGAGGTAAATCCAGTGTTCTTGGAAAGCCTTCACTATGGCTATGAACATGATGATTGGTTGATTCCGTCATCTACCAATTCTCAAACCCACAAGGAACTATTGTCCTATAGTCCAGGGTTCTCCAACCTTGACAACATGTGGACTTCCACTCCCAAAGTTTCTCAGCCAGCAAAGCTCTCACTCGCAACAGAATACCCTATGCCAGTGTTTTTCAACCAGTGTGCCGTGGCACACTAGTGTGCCGCAAGACATGGTCAGGTGTGCCGCGAAGAAGGAAACTCAGGTTCCGGTCTCGCAACTTTTTGCTGAGAGAGAGAGTGAGAGTGAGAGAGAGAAAGAGAGAGAGAAAGAGAGAGAGAGAAAGAGAGAGAGAGAAAGAGAGAGAAAGAGAGAGAGAAAGAGACAGAGAGACAGAGAGAGAGAGAAAGAGAGAGAGAAAGAGAGTGAGAGAGAGAGAGAGTGAAAGAAAAGAGAGAAAGAGAGAGAAAGCAAGAGTGAGAAAGAAAGTAAGAGAGAAAGAGAGAGAAAAGGAGAGGAAGGGAGAGAGAGAGAGAGAAATGAGCAAAAAGGGGAGGAAAAAAGAGAAATGAGAAAATGATTGAGACAGAGAATGAGAGGAAAGAGAGAGAAACAAAAGAGAGAGAGAAGTGATTCTTGATTTAAAGCATATTATAAAAAGCACCCAAAGAATAAGAGAGGAAAAAACCCAGCCCTCGCCTGTTTTTGGAAATGGTTCAAGAGTGTGTATACACACACACATACACATACAAGGGTGGGGAGGAGACAGGGATGGAAAAAGAGAGGAGAGTGTCTTAGGATGTCATTTTGTGTCATTTTGGTTGGTGGTGTGCCCCAGGATTTTGTAAATGTAAAAAATGTGCCGCAGCTCAAAAAAGGTGGAAAATCACTGCCCTATGCAACTAGATTTACAATCCTAGATTTAGAAAGCTTAGAACTACTTCATCTTAAACACGACCTAAGCATAGCCCATAAAATCATTTGCTACAATGTCCTTCCTGTCAACAACTACTTCAGCTTCAACCAGAACAACACATAAACAAACAACATATGCAAGCTTAAAGTAAAACGCTCTAAACTCGACTGCAGGAAATACGACTTTAGTAACCAAGTAGTTGATGTATGGAACTCACTACCTGACTCTGTAGTGTCATCACCTAACTACCACAATGGCCAAACCCACATGCTGCTATTTATAGCAGCAGCCCTAATTACTGGAGCCCCACCCAAGCACAGGTGGCCTCCTTTATTTCCTGTAATATGTTCTTACTTGGTCTCTTCTATGCATAATTCTGCGCTTGCATGGGTCCAAAACGTCATCATCTGAATCAAAGGAAGATAAGGGAGAGTGACTGCTTGGGCTGTGTGCCAAGCCCTCCTCTGCCGAGTCACTCCCACCTTCTTCTTCGTCCGAGGAAACTAAACTCTGATCTGATTCTGTCGGCAATAACACAGGCCTGTGACATGTTGAAGTTTCCCCTGCATCCACCTCCCCATTCCCTAGGGCAGGAGCTGGGCCAGAGCCAACCACAACACCAATACTATATTTGTATGACAAATAAAATAAATAAATACAAAATAAAAAAAATAGTGAAATCAGAATGAATTTTCAGAGCTTGCTCGCTGCATCAGGAGGGTATGAGAATAGTTTGCCATTTAATTTCTTCCCACTGAACTAATTTCTCCTTTCATGAGACTAATCAGGCAGACAATGCCGAAGCCTGTATTTATGCAGAGTAGGTGGACAGTTCTTTCAGTCTGACATTCATGAAAATAGTTCCAGAAACAAATGTGCACTAAACAGAAAATCTGTGTCCCCAAAGAAGCTCTTTTCCCTTGTCACCTGATTGATGCTGCATCTTGAAAATTCAGCTGGTATTTATGGTATAAGATAACCACAGAGAATTCAATCTTTGTCTTTTTAAGACATGTATTTTTTTTCTTCTTTACCCATAAGGGTCCTTATAAAATGTTTGGGAAATCAATTTCTTTCCTTTAGTCAGAGACCCCACGATCGATCTGATTTAAGAGGGGAAGTTCTGAATTGTGTTTTCCTTTTTCTTCTTTTTTTCCAGTTTGAACTGCTTGATTAGTCAGAAATAATTGATGAATGGGTAGAAATAAAATGAATTCTGTTTTCTTAATCAGAAGTTTTATTTGTTTGTTTGATTTCTGTAGCCACCCATCGCAGCAAACACATTCCGGGTGGCTCACGATTCGAAAACCTATGCTGCAATTAAAGTTTCAAAATCATTTTAAAAGGATAACAACAGTAAAAAAAATCATTAAAACAATAAAAACCTTAAAACATCTAATTTGAATGCATGCAAAGCAAAACATCTGGCCTGTTAACAAAATACTTAGAAAGAGGGCCCAGTGGTGAAATCCTCCAAATGCAGATTACGTGCACAAGTACAGTGATACCTCGTCTTACAAACCCCTCGTCATACAAACTTTTCGAGATACAAAACCGGGGTTTAAGATTTTTTTGCCTCTTCTTCCAAACTACTTTCACCTTACAAAGCCAAGCCACCGCCACTGGGATGCCCCGCCTCCGGACTTCTGTTGCCAGCGAAGTGCCCATTTTTGCACTGCTGGGATTCCCCTGAGGCTCCTCTCCATGGGAAACACCACCTCCGAACTGCCGTGTTTTTGCGATGATGCAGGGGAATCCCATCAGTGCAAAAATGGGCAATGAAAGTCCGGAGGTGCGGTTTCCCAGTGAGGGGAGCCTCAGCAAAATCACAGCATCACAAAAACACGGAAGTCTGGAGGTGGGGTTTGCCATGCAGGGGAGCCTCAGGGGAATCCCAGCAGCACAAAAATGGGCACTTTGGCTGGCAAAAGGTGTGAGTTTTGGGCTTGCATGCATTAATCGCTTTTCCATTGATTCATATGGGAAACATTGTTTCGTCTTACAAACTTTTCACCTTACAAACCTCATCCTGGAACCAATTAAGTTCGTAAGATGAGGTATCACTGTACAGGGTGCACCAGATGCACACTATGCTCTGCATGCCACCACTGGCAGGTGTGCCATAGATTTGCTATCATGGCAATAGGACTTTCTCTAGATCTAGAAACTTGAGCTTTACTTTATTTTAATGAATGGAATTGATAGAGTGTTAAGATGCCACTTCCAGAAACAAGAGAAAGTGTATACTATAAAGGCCCTGAATTTTCCTCTAGTATCAATATATTTAAGGAACAAAAATCAAATATTTTTAATTTATTTATTAAGAAAATTTATATGGCTGCCCAACTCATTCATAGTGATTTTAAGCAGCTTACAGAGATAAAATGCCAGTATAAAACCCAATAAATTGCTGGCTTCCTGGCAACAATCAAACTAAACACATAATGGGCTCTGTACAGTGATGGGCTACCAACATTTTTACTACCACACTGTGGGCATGGCTTATGCATTTTGTTTCAAATGCATAAATTGGGTGCTCTGGGGTGAAGCTCCAAAATTTGCTACCCCAACTGCGTTCCTGGCCTTTCCCGTTGTTCTGGTTTCTGGTAGAACTTTAGCTATTACAAATAGCTCTTACTAAATTCAGTATTTCATAAACAAAGAAACTCCATCTTCATTTCTCTTCCTTTCCGTATTCAAAGTACAGTTCATACTAGCACATTCCTCTTCCTCCCGTTATCTTTCTTAATTGCATTCCTCATACATTCCTCCCAGCCTCCTCCGTTTAACAAGATTTATGTACTCACAGCATGATTCAAAAACAGCAGAAATGACTGTAAAATAACACAGACTGCATTTGCTTGCTTGGGAGATGAACGGAAACACCTTTCATTTTAGCCCTACAACATTGAAACTCCACCCTTCTCCCCACTGACACCCTGACATACCAAATACATCACTCCAGTATTTAACCCATTCCTCCCCTTAATATCTTCTTCCAAACACCTGTTCCTTATGTTTTTGGACCCTTCTGAATTTAGGATTGACCCAGCGAACGTCTGATTCTTCCTCGCTAGATTCTGGACTCATAGCCACATCCTGTGGCTGGCCTCCCACCTGTTCTACTACCTGTAACCCTGGGCCCACCACTAATTCATAAACACTATCTGTATCAGAGTCCTCAATTTCTTCATCATCCTCCAACTGACCAGGATTATGTACAACACCCGTAGGAGCCCATCACTGGCTCTGTATCGCCCAGGCCAGTGATGGATTATAAATTATTTTGCTACAGATTTGTGTGCCTGCACAATGCTTTTGTGCATGTGCAGAAGGATTCCAGATGAATGGCATAGCCTCCCACCACTGGCTCTACCGGTTCTAAGAACCGGTCCAAATCACGAGCAACCCACTACTTACCTAGGCCCACTGGCAGTATCATATTTTCAGGATCTTTCAAAAGAGAATCAAGGTAGAAGCCAACTTTATTTCTGCAGGGATATATTCCACAGGGAGTTAAGCAGCAAACTTGCATATTTCTGTCCCAATTCTCTCTCAACTCTCTGCTTTAATTGCAGATCACAAGCCAGCCTTATTCAACATATCAATCAATTCAGTAGCTTTGCCAGTACAAAAGTGTAAATCCCTTAATATCCTGACTTGTTTGAAACTAATAGCAAGCCCCTTGGGAAAACATAATCTGGGAAGACAGTAGATATCGAATCTCTGATAATGAACAGGCAGACTGACACTGAATGAGATGAGGATATTAATGTATAAGCAAAGGAACTCTTAACAGAAATAAGGAGTAAATTCTTCACAGCCCACAAATAAATCAACTGTTTACATCCATCTGAAGGCTGAGATATTCAACATGTTTATGGTCTGAGGAAAGGGATGAAGAACATCTGCAGAATCTGTCAATGGAGCATGTCACTTAAGAAAGTCGAGCTGATTTACAATTTAATGAGGAAGAATAACTGCAATGCTACGGCATTAATCCTGCACATCACTTCCTGGAGACATTTTTTGATAATAAACAGCCTGTTACAGGGCTGGCATTTGAAATGTTTACTATACCCTTAAAAGACAGCTAAACATAGAATTATTTTATTTATTTTATTTATTTATTTATTTATTTTGTCCAATACACAATGAGGGTTTTAGCGGGTATATATCTATATACACATAGTAAAATACATGATGAAGGTTATAGAGGAGATACTCATAGTAAAATATATCTAATAAATAATAGAAAAGAAGATAAAGTAATAGAACATATCAATGAAAGAATAGAAGAAGAGATATAGGAATAGAAGAAAGGTATAGGAGATATAGGAGAGCAATAGGACAGGGGACGTAAGGCACTCTAGTGCACTTGTACTCGCCCCTTACTGACCTCTTAGGAATCTGGATAGGTCAACCGTAGATAATCTAAGGGTAAAGTGTTGGGGGTTTGGGGATGACACTATGGAGTCCGGTAATGAGTTCCACGCTTCGACAACTCAGTTAATGAAGTCATATTTTTTACAGTCAAGTTTGGAGCGGTTAATATTAAGTTTAAATCTGTTGTGTGCTCTTGTGTTGTTGTGGTTGAAGCTGAAGTAGTCACCGACAGGCAGGACGTTGCAGCATATGATCTTGTGGGCAATACTTAGATCTTGTTTAAGGCGTCTTAGTTCTAAACTTTCTAGGCCCAGGATTCTTCACAGATCTCATAATATATTTCCATATTGAATTATTAACTGCTTAGTATTTTTACATACATTTTGTATTTATGTCCATGTCCTTTGGGCTAGAGAAAGGCACCAAGGAAACTGAGAATCTTCAGGAACAGTAGATGCATCTTTCCATGAGCCATCTGGGTGTGATTATCAAGGGATTTGTGTTTAATCTCATCAATATGTTGATAAGACTTAGATCTTTTCTGTCAATATTTGAGAAGGAATAGAAAAAGTAAAGCTAAGTTTAAATCTGATTCTTTAAGGAGTGTTAAATTCATATCATCATGGCAGCGTCATATGAATATCGGGACTTTCTTCTTCTTCGCTAAACTAGGCATGGGCTTGACCAGCGTGTGAAGCATCTGGTCCATGGGCCAAGAGTTTGGCAACCCTGCACTATACTATTCCATCTAAAGAATTGTTTTTTTCAAGCAGGGAACTATATATATATAATGGTGGTGTAATAGTCTGAGTTTTTAGGTTATTTGCTGACCCGGAATGCCCATTTCCACAATTGTGCCCTGTTCTTAAAAACAGAGCTAATCATGGTTGTGCATGACTCAGTACTATGCGTATTTTGATTTCAATCAGGATTCTGTTTCTCCCAAAATAAGACATCCCCGATAATAAGACCAATCGGGCTTTTGAGTGCATGGCAATAAAATCAAGCGCTTATGTCACGGTTCAAAAATATATAAGGTAGGATTTTATTTTCGGGAAAACATGATAGCATCATCCAGTAGATTTTTTTCCATCTTAGCCTTGATTAGTGGTTAGTTAGGAGATTCTCTGGGAAATACCAAAGCTATAGACTTGGGTAGAAAGTTAAATGAGAGATTAATAATAATAATAATAATTGGGGGGGGTGTTAATTTCCCCATGCCTGGTAGCAAAGATGAGTTTTTAATGACTTGTGAGGAAGGTGGGAGCAGTTCTAATCTCTGGGGGGAGTTGGTTCCAGAGGGCCAGGGCCGCTACAGAGAAGGCTCTTCTCCTTGGTCCCGCCACATGACATTGTTTAGTCGATGGGATCCGGAGAAAGCCAACTCTGTGGGATTCTCAAAGAAAGCACTATTACACTAGTTTTGGTATGTTGCCAACAACACAAATGTATCCACAAAGTCACAAGGAGTTGACTCATCTGGAGCAAGATGTTATTACAACTATAGTTCTTTCAAAAATTTGATTTGGAACTCGAACTCCCATTTCCAAGCAGGCTAATATTTCTGACTGTCTGCAACAGCTGAAAATATATTTACAGGAATAAAAGTGCTAAATCTTTCTTTCCTACCAAAACAATTAGCTGAATAGGAAAAAAATGACAACCAAATCCCACCCCATCGTTGTTCAATCGATCTTAACATCTAAAGTGGTTGTCATGGTCATAGTTCCCTCTAAGCTGAGCAGTGAGCAATGGCTCACTTAAAAATCATCATCAACTCAGAGTTTTTCAAACCTGCCCAGAAGCCGAGAGGGAAAGAGTGAGAGGGAAAGAGTGCCGCCCAGTCCCAAAGGGACTGCCGCTCAGACACTATACTTTTCCGCCCCCCCCCCAAAAAAAAATTAGAGGGAACACTGGTCATGGTCCCGTTTTTTTAAAAAAACTGAAAATTTTATCCGTAATGCTTGAAGTTTTACAAAACTTTCTTTGGTCAGAAGGTCAAAATGAAAAAAAAAAGTTATGGAAATGTAGGAATATCTTCTTAAAGGAAGTGTGTCTCCTTTAAAGAGTGCTTAGAATTTTAGCCAGTTCAGAAACTGGTTGCCAGAATATTAGTCAGCTTCAGCGAAGGCCTGTTGTCATCAGCGCTACTGGTGCACCCTCCATGGCCGTCGTGGGCACATGTGCTCCCGGAAGGTGCACACACCCATCAGCATGAAATTTTGCTTCTGTGCATGCACAGCAAATGAAATATTGCATGAAGAAGCTTGTGCGAAGGACATTTCAGTGATTTTTGCTGATATTTTTGCTGATAAAAAATTGCCAAAAACTCACTTGAGCATGCACAGAAGTGAAATCTTGCACGGGGGAGCACATGTGTGTATTGGGGTGCACAGCTGTGCACTCATCCCAAAAAGTCAGCTTGTCAGACAAAGCACATATCTCTAATCTTCCCACTTATTTCAGTTCCCATTACAAGGAAATGGTTTTTGTTTTAAGGGGCTAATGGTGAGAAACAAGTTATTGTAAGTCTTTGTTTCTTTGTCATATTTAAGAACTGCCCATCCTCCTCATAGAGGGACTCTAGGCAATGTATTGCCTTCCCCGCATATACGCTGCCTATGAGCATCACATAGATTCTCTTCCATATCTTCAACTGTCTCACATCTAGTGGACAAACACCCAAGAATAAGGTCTTTCTGGTCATCAGGTGATGGTTGTAACATGCTTTCCAAAAGAGGTTTCCTCTAGTTTTATAAGTGGTTGTTTTGGGGCAGCCAGAGATAAATTTAGGAAGAATGTTGTGAGCTGCTCTGAGTCTCCGGAGAGTGGCGGCATACAAATCCAATAAATAATAAGAATAAGAATGTACTAGAGATAAGTATTTGCCTCACAAATGTAGCTTTGGCATTACTCTGAAGCTTCACATAACTATTTTATTGGTGTTTTGTGATTTGGTTTTTGGAAACTAAATTATAGTGCTCCAACTGACTGACATAATGTATTTTGAAATTGTTTTATTATGATTGTTATCTTAAGGATCAATCCATCAAAAAGGCAGAGCTGAGTTTAGTAGAATAGTACCGTAACACATTAATAATGTTCATGATGACACAGTGTCTGTAGTATTTCCATATCCATTTGGTTGTTATTCTTGGTTACTGGAGTACACAGAATCTCCATCAATTGGGCTAAGACAGCTCTGTTAGGGGATGTAGACTTCGAAATGAAATCTGAAACATTCCTTAATCAACAATGCTCCAGCTCAAAAATGAATCATCACTTTGCATAAAATTAATTCTAATAACCATTAACTTTCCTGTCAGCATCATTTATGGTAGGCATATTTTTTTCCCACTGATCTCATATCTGAAACAGCCTTTAGTCTCTATTTGTAGACAAGCATCTTTGGTCTTCTACTCTCTCAATAGAAAGGCATATCAGTTTCTATGGGGCATACTGTATAATGCACACTACTTCACAAGAAGAAGGCAAGAAGAGAAGGCAAGGAGGCACACTACTTGCCTTCTCTTTCTGCTCAAGATCCCCATGGACAATTGGTGGGCCACTGTGTGACACAGAATGCTGGACTCGATGGGCTTTGGCCTGATTCAGCATGATTCTTCTTATGTTCTTATGTTCTTACAAGAGATAAAGATGTTTTAAGGAATACTTTGTTGAATGCTTAATGTTTCAATTCGTCCTTTCAAGTAGCACATGCCGGCATCCTCAGGAGGAAAAGCTGCTCACTCATGAATAGTGGGAGGAAGAGACAACCATAGTCATTGCATCAGTGAAGGGCTGCCTGTTGCTGGTGCTCCCAGTGTGGACGGCAGGCAGGCGCAAGAGCCCCCGTGTGAGATTCAGCTTCTGCATATCCTCCAGAAGTGAAATCTTGCACAAAGTCATGTACATGAGTGACATTTCTGTGATTTTTGATGGTATTTTTGCTTCTGTGCATGCGCAGAAGCAAAAAAAATAAGTGAAAATCGCCAAAATCTCACTTGCATGAGCGTCTCACATGAGATTTCACTTATGGTGCATGCCCAGAAGCCAAATCTTGCATAGAGATGTGCATGTGTGCACATCCTCATTTTTCAAACTGGGTCTGTGCACCACTCCATCTATGGAGCAGCCCGCTACTGCATTGCACTGCTCAGACTTCCCATGTGGTCTTTTTTAAATTAGATGCAATAATAATAATAATTTTATTTAGAGAACATCCCAAATACCCGCAAGGTAGTAATGGGTTGCTGCCAATTTGGACTGGTTCTTTACAACCGATAGTGGAAATTTACCGCCCCTCACTGAACCAGCAGGGTGGTCTATGTTCCCAAATTGGTCCTCTGGTTGCCACCGCTTGCGAAAAACCCCTCTGTACATGCGCAAAGGCTTCTGAGCATGTGCAGAAGGTCATTTCCGGGTGGTTTGTGTGATGTGATAGGGGCACATTTGAGAGAGACACGAGCACACTTCTGTCGCGATGAGACCCAATAAGGAAGGCAAGTGGAACCCACCCCTGCCTTAAGGTCTTGAACTGAGAGGTTTTGTTTTCAATTAATGACTTCATTATTAAAGAGATATACTCAGTGAGTCCATAAGAATGCTAACATCTTAATAAAGTTGGCAGGTGGCAATAAATTTAAAAATCCAGAAAGAACGATAGAGCCTGTGCATCCTTCTCCTTAAGCATAGTCCAAAGTTCTTCCCTTCCATCTTTTATTTAACAAAAATAGACATGCTGTACACCTAGACAAAAACCCTACCAGCAAGCTTAAAAAAACCATATAAATAACTTGAGGAAGTCACCAGATCTGTAGGTAATGTGATTCAAGAAAGCAAAATTCAATACACAAAATCACTATACTTTTAAAAGAAATTTCCTCTCTAATCTGCCTGTTTAAGAGCCTGAAGCCCCCATTTAGATATTTCAGTATTTAGATTCGGGGCCTGAACTCCCACTACCAAAATGAGCTAATATTACTGACTGTCTAGAAATGCTGAAAATGTATTTACAGAAGCAAAAGTGTGAAATCTTTCTTTCTTGTCAGAAATGTAATTGCAAAGAATAACAAATACATTTTAAAAAATTCAATTGTTCAATACATCTTAACCTCAAATGTGGGTTGTCACCGTCTGTTTTTAAAATAGCTGCTGGGAATTTCATCCATAACGTTTAATATTTTGCAGCACTTTCTTTGAATTAAAAGTTCTGAGTGAATTTTTTTTGTATGAAAAAGTTCTAGAAATGGTTTACAAGCATTGGATGTGATTGCTAACATTATTCAATTTACATTCTGTTTGTTTGTTTTTAATATTGAAATTCCTAATGAAATGAGATTCCAAAGTCTATTTTGGGGAAGGTTCGGTTGAGAGTTACGAGGATAATTTGCCCCTGGGAATGAAATTATAGAATATTGGACAACCAGTGGTTAGAGTGCAGCACTGCAGGCTACTTCCGCTAACTACTAGCTGTAGTTCAACAGTTCACATCTCACCACTGGCTCAAGATTGAATCAGTCTTCCATCCATCCGAGGTGGGTAAAATGAGGTTCCAGATTGTTGGGAGCAATATGCTGATTCCACTTAGAGAGGGCTGTAAAAGCACTATGAAGCGGTATATAAGTCTAAATGCTAAATGCTATTATTTATTAAATTCCTAATGAAAAAAATAAGGTAGAAATTGAGAGGTGATTGTCTGAGAAAATTATCTTTCCTGGTTTTGTCCAAAGGGAAAGAAACATTTATGGAAAAAAAGAGATAAATGCCATTTTGTAGGAGACATATAAAACTACCTTTATTATTATCGGTATTTCTATTAAGTCATCCAAGTCCTTCTGTTCACATATTCAATATACGTAGCTCTTTCATTTCATGCTGAAAAGATCACTGACTTTTAGAGGGATGCTAGGATCTAATCTGTTATGTCCAGGGACTGAAGAGGCTTGGGAAAGGCTTCAAGGCAAACAGCTCTTTATTGCAACTATATACAAGATCCAGCAGAGATCCAGGCTGACAGCTTTCCCTTTTAAAGGGAGCTGTCAGATGGCTCAGCCAATCAGTAGCCTCCATTTTCCTGCTTGAGCAGTGGACCTTAGCATAACCAGGCAGTCTCAATATTCAACATAATCCCGTGATATTTTGACAACTTTTTGGTTGGTAGATGCTCTACATTTTAAGGAGGGTGAGATTAGCAATGTGTTACATTCACATGCACAAAGATTGATTCCTTTCCTTGTTTTTAAATCTACTTTTTAATTCTTTATATTCATTTATGGCTCCAGTAACAAAAACTGGATCCCCCCCCCCCAGTGGGAAGCCCAGAAAACAATTGTTTCAACTTGTTTTGTGTTTTTCCCACCGCAAAGAGAAAAAGAAAAGTTTCTGTTGCTGAACCATAAATGAGTGTAAAGAATAAATTATCTCTGTTGAACAAATGTGTTTTTTGAATGTTTGCTCCATTATATGAAATCTGGTTATTTGTAAACAGACAGAGTTTGAATGACCCGTCTTCCAATTTATCATGAAAAGCAACCAATTTGTTCTGTCATGCGGAAGTTATAGAAGAATCATGTACTTAGCTTACGTACTTACTTATCCACATGGTCAGATAATTTTAAATGTCTCAGACTCTTCATAGTTAGAAGTAGTATTTAAAGGGCATCCAATGGTTGCAGAATCATCACATTATCCACAGGATATACAGGTTAAATATGACCAATTACAATACAGCAACTGTATCTTAAAAAGAAAAAAAATTAGTATTGTTACAAAGGTGCAAGAAACAACACAAAGTAAAGCAAACAAAATAACACATTCTTATTGATCAAAAGGTGCATGAACACACATCCACATCCAGAGAGAGAGAGAGAGAGAGAGAGAGAGAGAGAGTGAGTGAGAGAGAGAGAGATCTGGTTGTACCTCATTATTTTATATAAATATATTCAGAGGTAAATCTCTTTGGGGACCAACCAGAACCACATCATGCAAACCAAAGACCAAGACTGAAAAATTCTTCCTTTTTGATTTCCTAGTGAATAACAATGACGGCAAATTTAAGACATGGTTTAAAATTCATTAATCCGCTCCCAATGTTGAAAACAAGGCCCCCTTGGGACATTATCCACCTCTCTCTTGCATGGATCTATTGTAAAACAGCAAATTACAGAGCATGCAGCCATGAATGTGTATGAGGGGGATTGTGTGGAGGGAGACTGTGGATTTAAAACTCTGAGAGGAAGAAGTAGCGGAAAGCAATGGAAAGTGGTAACTACGGAATTGAGGCCCCTGCTCTGCTTCTCCCTTGAATGAAAGCCAAATTAATTGCGAAAGTAAAGCATTGAATTCCAGAGAGAGAGAGACAGGAACAGAGAGAGACAGAGAAACGGAGGGAGGGAGGGAGGGAGGGAAAGAGACAGTGGTGGAGGGAGAGATGGAGGGAGAGAGGGAGAGAGACGGGGAGAGTAGATTTAATTGGACCTGTAAATGTTCTAACTCAATATATCTTTGTGAAATATCTCCAAAAAAGAAAGAAGAAGCAATCAAGAAAATACAAAATGCAGCATTGTAGCAATAGAAAATTTTACAAAATGGAATGCATGAAAATGCAGCATCTTCCATCCAGAGGCCTTGAGTTGGCTTCTCCTTAGAATTGAGAGTACTTGTGGGAACCGAATTTACTGATAGGAAAACTCATAGGGATTTTGAATTTATCTGCTTTCCTAGATAATAATGGGCATGTTAGCAAACCTGGAATCCCTGATAACAATCCTGTTTTTTTAAGGGGTGGTGGTGGAGAGAAATAGAAATGTGCATTGGGGGAATTTTCTTGAGTTCTCCCAAACAGAGAAATAGCACTTAGACTTGGTGTTGTTTCATAGTGCTTTTACAGCCCCCTCTAAGTGTCAGGGCCCTCACTTTGGAAGGATGGAAAGATGAGTCAATCTTGAACTGGTCAGGATCGAACTCCTGGCAGTGAGTAGAGTTAGCCTGCAACACTGCATCCCAGTGAAAGAGCGTCAAAAGATATTCTGGGAATTGAACAGCAGTGGGATACTATAGAAGCTATAGTGGAAAAGTATGTGGAAATGAATGGATATAAAGCAGAGTCAGGCATATGAAGCTGGGATCAGAGGTGGGTTCCTCCTGGTTTTGACCCGTTCGCCCAAATGGGTAGCAACCCGCTGGTGATGTCACCATGATGTCACAGAACCGGTTCGGTTGTTGCCGGTCCATGGAATCTTTGTTTGTTTGTTTGTTTGTTTTCCTGGGGGATTCTTCTGCACATGTGCAGAAGCTGGGTTTCTGGCACTTGTTTTCAGCTTTTAAAAAAATATTATTATTATTATTTTGATTTAAAAAAAAAAAAATCAGCACTGCATATGCAGTACCAAGAGGCATGGCCACATGGCACAGCAGGAAGCTAACTGGCAGCAATGTAAGTTAGAATCCATCCCTGGCTGGGACGTATAATATACAGTTATTTTTTTGCTTCCAACCGGGAGGTTTGTAGCACGATCAAGTTCATGCTGTTATCTGTGCTCTGTGTAAAACTGCAATCATGAAAGGAGGAGGAGGAGGAGGAGGAGGAGGAGGAGGAGGAGGAGGAGAAGAAGAAGAAGAAGAAGAAGAAGAAGAAGAAGAAGAAGAAGAACGGCGCCTAAAACACGATTTACTGTAAGTATTGCCCACAAGATCATATGCTGCAACGTCCTACCAGTCAATGACTACTTCAGCTTCAACCGCAACAACACAAGAGCAAGCAACAGATTCAAACTTAATACGAACCGCTCCAAACTTGACTGTAAAAAATATGACTTTAACAATTGAGTTGCTGAAGCATGGAACTCATTACCGGACTCAATAGTGTCAACTAACTTAGACTATCCACGATTGACCTCTCCAGGTTCCTAAGAGGCCAGTAAGGGGCGTTCATAAGTGCACTAGTGTGCCTTTCGTCCCCTGTCTAATTGTCTTTCCTTTATCTCATATATCATATATATTTTCTTCCTTTCATATATCTTCTCCTCTATTTTCACATTTATCTTTATATATATTACCTCATGTCTATTCTCTTCCTATGTATTTGTGTATTGGACAAATGAATAAATAAATAAATAAAAAAGAAGAAACTCAGCACTGGAAGGAGCTTCTGAGGACTCTGTTACTCCATTTACAGACCTCTTTTCTCTTCAGGTCTTTCAATAATGCATTTATTCCTCTTCAGTTCCAGTCAGTGGAAGCACTGGATTGTTCTGCATGTGAGTAGAAAAATGGTGTAAACACCCAGAAGGTTGGAGGTGTTAGCAGTTTATTTCTTGTACAGCATGGAGATGAGACCATGGCTTTTTCTGCAGGACTTATGGCAGCAGTGATTTTTGCTCCTTGTTCTCTTTATTATTGGGGCGGGAGGGGGAAGGTAGATGGATGCAAAACGATGTCTTCAATCACCCTTGGAAGTGATGACGTCTTTAATCACTCTTTGCTATGCTCCATCATGGTTCAACTCTACAAATAAAGTGGACTTGTTTAAGAGACTGCATTCTTCATCTTGAACTGCCCTTTGTGGTGATAATGGTAAAAGAAAAATTCAGTGAGGCTGATTTATGCCTTTAAAAAAAACATTATTGTGTTATATGAAAAAAAAAATAAGCTGGCTCCGTAAAACCAAGAAACCGGTACAGATAAAGAAAATTAACGTTGGAAGAGATAATATGGCAGAGATAAGCTAACACACTTACATGAGCATTAAACCTGCTTTGAAACCACTCAAGCTCATTTTTTTGCTGTTCATAAATGCAATTCATAACTGGACTGGGGAAATCACGGAAATAAAAATAAATAGAGTTTGGAAGCATATCAAATTGCATAAAATAAAACATCAGTTACAAATCTGGTTTGTATTTACATTAAGATATGTTTCACTCATTCTCAGAATGATTCCAGACAACAAAATAAAATCTTTAAGATTTTTCCATAAGGGTGAAACCAGATTTATTCTGAATGAGAAGAATGACGATTTGTTGCTTCTTTGCAGTATGTAAGCTAGTACTCAGAATGTTTAGCAAAAAATATGGTGTTCATTATAATGAGGAGGAAAGGAGCGGGAAAGGAGAGGTAAGAAAAAAGATGTTTATCTTCAGCTAATTATATTAATTATTTGATTAAGACAATCTTTGCAGTTAAAGATGCTTAACAAGTACAGTGGTACCTCTACTTATGAACGTAATTCATTCTGTGACCAGGTTCTTAAATAGAAAAGTTTGTAAGAAAAAGCAATTTTCCCATAGGAATCAATGTAAAAGGAAACAATGCGTGCGATTGGGGAAACCACAGGGAGGGTGGAGGCCCTGTTTCCTCCCAGGAGATTCCTAGAGAGGCCCCACGGAGGCTACTCCTCACCTTTTTCAGCCCTGTTTCCTCCCAGAGATTCCTAGAGAGGCCCCACGGAGACTTCTCCCTGTCTTTTTCAGCCCTTTTTCCTCCCAGGAGATTCCTAGAGAGGCCCCAGGGAGGCTTCTCCCTGCCTTTTCCGGTCCTGTTTCCTCCCAGGAGATTCCTAGAGAGGACCCACGGAAGCTTCTCCCTACAGTTTCAGAGGCTTGTAAGTGGAAAATGGTTCCTGAGAAGAGGCAAAAAAAATCTTGAACACCCATTTCTTATCTAAGTTTGTAAGTAGAGGCGTTCTTAGGTAGAGGTACCACTGTGCAGGGTTGAAAGATAACTCTGTGTTTCCTCTCTTTGTTAAAAGGCTGTTCATAACAAAAGCTGTTATAAAATAAGAGAGGGGAGTCTCACAAATAGTGTTCTTCATCTACTTACAATAGTTTAGCAAATATACAACTTTTCATCAGTGCTAAGCCCAATTATTTTTATAGCTACTTAAACCTAATCTTTGGATAAATTGGACTGTATACAGGAGGCATGCTAGGCAATTGAACCACTTCCACGTGACCTGCCTCGGTAAAATTCTGCGGATTCAATAGCAGGACTAGGTGCCAGATACAGAAGTCCTCTCCATAGCAGGCCTGCCATCGGTTCACAGCCTGCTGATGAAAGCCCAGACACACAGGGCAGGCCATGTTGCAAGGATGCCAAACCATCACATCCCTAAGCAGCTTGTCTATGGTGAGCTGTCTCAAGGAAAGTGATCACACAGGGGACAAAGGACGTGTTGAAAGCCTCCTTCAACTCCCTGGATATCAACACCACCTCCTGGGAAATTCTGGTACAAGATTGATCGACAGGGTGCACATTGATCTACCAAGGTTGCCAGACATTTGAAGACAAAAGAACAACCACAGCACAAGAGAAACAAGCTCTCTGCAAAGCCCATATAGGCCTTTCCAGCCACCTGCGGACACCCCGTGGACAGCTCACAACCCTTTAGATGTCAAGATCCCCTTCAAACACAATGGATGAACAGCATGATCCTAATTCAGTATATTAATGTGCCGGCTAATACACTGCTACATAAATTGACTTTTTATTCAAGTTTATACAGGATGCAATCACATGCCTCTCCTATGAGATTGTTCTATGCTCCTCACATCCAGCCATATCAGGCCTAGGTTATCCCAAATAACCTCGGTGGTGTAGTGGTTAGAGTGCAGTACTGCAAGCTACGTCTGCTTAACACCGCTGCCTGCAGTTTGGCCCATCAAATCTCAGTAGGCTAAAGATTGACTCAGCTTTCCATCCTTCCAAGGTCGGTAAAATGAGGACCCAGATTGTTGGGGGTAATATGTTTAGTCTCTGTGAATTGCTTAGAGAGGGCTGTAAAACACTGTGAAATGGTATATACAGTAAGTCTAAATGCTATAATGCTATAAATAACCATGAGGTCTACTGCACAGGTTTGTGTTATGTACTGCCATACAGAGTACTGTTCTGCATGGTCACAGAACGTGATTGGCTAATCTAGCAGCGGGAGAAATGAACTGCTATCAGCGGCTAGCAAGCTACAGGGAAGCCCTTAAAAGCAGCTTCCCTGCAGCCTGCTGGCAGATCGAATTACACTCAGTTTTGGAGAAATAGAGGTGCTGGACTATTCCTCTATCTCACTCCTTCATTCACGCATGAATCTAACACTTTGCACAGCATCACTTAATAATAATTTGACTATCAAGCTATCTCAGGAGCTTCAGTATATCATGCAAGTTCATGCATTATATCCATTATGTACAGAAAATATGGTTCTCTATACTGAAGCTGATTGCAGATCTGTAGGTCAGCGGTTCAAATCTCATTGTCGTCTCAAGGTTGACTCAGCCTTCCATCCTTCCAAGGTGGGTAAAATGAGGACCCGGATTGTGGGGGCAATAGGCTGGCTCTGTTAAAAAGTGCTATTGCTAACATGTTGTAAGCCGCCCTGAGTCTAAGGAGAAGGGCAGCATAAAAATTGAATTAATAAATAATAAATAATAAATAATAAATAATAAATAATAAATAATAAATAATAAATAATAAATAATAAATAATAAATAATAAATAATAAATAATAAATAATAAATAATAAATAATAAATAATAAATAATAAATAATAAATAATAAATAATAAATAATAAATAATAAATAATAAATAATAAATAATAAATAATAAATAATAAATAATAAATAATAAATAATAAATAATAAATAATAAATAATAAATAATAAATAATAAATAATAAATAATAAATAATAAATAATAAATAATAAATAATAAATAATAAATAATAAATAATAAATAATAAATAATAAATAATAAATAATAAATAATAAATAATAAATAATAAATTAATTAATAATAGACTAGCATTTAGAACAGCCACGAAGACCTTGGAAAAGAGATTCAAATGCTGTGGTGTGTGTACCAAGATCAGAATCCTGTAAACCATGACAGTCCCTTCAAAGTTGGACTTTCAAGAAGCAAGATATAAAGAGTATTGATGCCTTTGAACTTTGGTTTTGGAGAAGAGTCCTGAGAATACTGTGGCTAGTCAAGAAAATAAACTGATGGATCATCAAAGAAATCATTCTAGAGTTCTTACTTCAGGCACAAATGATCAGGCTCAAATCTTCCTACTTTGGACACATTATGCAAAGTTCTTCAGGAAGGTTCAAAAACCAGTCTATGTAATAAATAATCTTCAAGGTTGAAAAACTCACAGTAGAGAGCAGCTTTCCTTAAAGTAGCAACATATTGATTTATAGTTTTGCCTTGTCCCTGGTTCCTATGATAGAAGACATACCGCTTTGCACAGCGGGAGGGGAAGGTCATAATGGTCCTTTAGCTTTTCAAGTCATTCCTCCCAGGTAACTGTATGAATAGACTTTGGTGTGAAGAGAGCCTTAGCTGTCTTGAATATCTCTTGCCACAGAAACCAAGGAAATAAGCCTTCTTCCTGTCATCGGACAGTTCAATATATGCGTTTGCAATTAGGAAACGTTCAAATCTGGCTACATAAGAGTCCCATGTTTCACTGGGGGGATTAAACGGAGCAAACGTGTGCTGGGAAGCCATTCTGATCTCCTCGTATTTCTCTACGTATTTATTCTTACAAAATCCAGCACGTCAGGATTCAGGAATTCCTCGCCACCAGTATTAAATAAGTAGAGGTGTTTGTAGACATCACAGCCACAAAGGATTTTCAGGTGAAACAGCCTTTAATTGTAATAGAACATCACAGAAAAACTGCAACTGTAACTCATCAATGTAACTTAGAATATAAACAAGCTAACAGCTTTTTTACACCCAGCTTTTCAAATGGAACAACCAATCACACTCTTGCTTCTTTCGCTCATGATCGGCCCTCTAGTGTCCAACCGGCACATTACAGTTCTAATGCTGGAGAAGGTAGAAGGAAAAAGAAGAGGACAACCAGCATCTAGGACTCAATTACTGTAGTGATGGGTGCACCATTGAAAAAGCTAAAGGACCATATTAGGGATAGAACCTTAAGGAGAAAATCTACTGTATGGGATTGCTAGGAGTAAAAGAAACCAAATTGATGGCATATAATCAATTGGTATTCATATTTTTCTTCTTTGCCTGATTTCACTGGGAGGTGTGTGTCCATTCTTTTTGAAACTTGAAGAGAGGAATTCATATCTATCTATATTCAAACAATTCAATACTAGAAAGAGAGAATTCTGGCTCCAGGATAGATAAATCTATCCAATTTCAATCTGGTTCTTATTTCTGTAAATCTGCCACATGTAGCTCAACTTTAAAATAATCAGAGAACTGAAATTCTTGAATGACAACTAAATTGCAGTTTCAAAACTAGAAGATTAGATAAGATCATATTCAAAATGCTAAAAGGGGGCATGCCGTACTTTTGTATGGGAAGTGTTTGGCTAAAAAAAAAACCTATTGAAAGGATGTTGAACAGTTGTAGAAGAGCTCTGGAAACTTATTGAAAGCAGTAAAATTAATGAGAGGAAATTAATCCAGATACTTTAGACCCACGCTTCTGCAGAGTGGAGCTCATTATATGGAATTGACTTTATGAACAAATAAGAGGATACCATCTAATCAATATAGAATAAGATTGGAGAGGCAGGGATTAGTTCCACCACCTTGCTTACTTTGTTTATGGTCAATAACAGGTTGAATTTCCTGAACAACCATTCTTCATTGTGTTTTATTATTGTTCATGATTATTTTTGTTTTCACCTCATCCCAACAACAGAAAGGTGAAATCTATGGATAGTTTTTATTCTGATCATATTTAAATGTATATCACTAGAAGACAGATCTACTGATTATATATATATATTTTTAATAAACTTTATTGATTTTCAGTAAAAAAGACATACAAACTTACAAACATTTAAACACATATTAGGGGTTACAATTACCCCTCTTTTCTTGAAGTCAATTTTTAATACAGAAAAAAGGATAAAATCTTAAATCTTTAAATCAAACTAATATTCTAATTGAAAAGAAGAACTTTGTTTATATATTCTAATAAACATAAAGTTAAATTGGTAAAAAAAGAAAAAGCCAACAACACTAACAACAGCAAAAAATATCAATAACATTTAATTATATTCATACTGTTTTCGTTACCTTATTTTCAACTTATTCTTATCTATCCATGTATAAAGTTTATCCCAAACAATATAAAAATCAGATTCTTCTTGATCATTCAGCCTTCTCGTCATCATATCCATCTCTGCACAATCCAATATTTTTTTGTACATCCTCTTTTTTTGGGATCTACTGATTATAAATGCAGTACTTACACAAACACACATAAACTTGTGTATTACAGCCATCAGAAATTTGGGAATAATTTGGGACTGGGATGTTTCTAATACCTTCTCTTCTGAGGTATTCCAGAAGAGAATTAATCTCACACAATGGAATATTTAGTTCTGCAGTGTTAGCAAGAACTGTGATATTGCAGGTAACACTCATTTCCAGGATAGTAAGAAACAACATCTTTAAATTTCATATTGGCAATTAGCCATAATACCAGCCCTGTTCCCAGACTTATGGGAGTGATGACTTCTTTAATTGAATCCATAAAAAGAAGTGCATGAGGATGCAAGTCTTGGTTATAATATTTGCACAACTGTGAACAGGGATAGTTTATTAGAAGCAATCAAAAAAGGCCAAGGAGACCAATTGTGTGAAGACTATTTCTAAATTTCTTGTTATGACAAGGGCAAGAAAAAAAGTTATACTCCCTCTTTTCCTCAATTTTACATTATCATATATTTGACAAGTGAGGAGAGATACTTTTGCACCTCTCAGATATTCTCCTGATAAGTAAGTAAGGATACACCTTACTTTTCCATAAAACCAATTATCTCAATTTATATCCTTTCCCCCAAAAATAAGACATCGCCTAATAATAAGCCCAGTTGTGCTTTTCAGTGCATGGCAATAAGGCCAAGCACTTATTTCAGGACTCAAAAAAAAAAAAAAAAAAAGACAGGGTTTTATTTTTGGGGAAACATAGTATGTTTACGCTAAAAGAAATCTTCAACTAGACTCCCCAATAACTTCCTAGGGCTTGAAGCCAGATAACATGAACAGTATAGTTTGTTCCTAAGGCAGACAAACTGGTCTTGCCTTGTCCCATATTAAAATCTTTTGCAATCTTTGCAAATACTATACTGCTCAGGATATAGCTCGCTTTGATTCTGCTAACATTCTGTTTTAGTAAACATGGCTCTGATTCCAAGCAAAAGGGTTGGATGATTAAGGGGGCTATGAGATAGAGGTGATTATAGTGCTCACTATTCTCCCCAGTGACCAGCCTGTAAATATTTGTTGTTTTTATTTTATTTTATTTTTGTTGGTTTATTTCTTTTGAATTTTTAATCTTGTTGGCCATCCACCGTCACCGTTGTAGGATGGATATCCTTATGAATTGGTGAAATAACACAATTTAGTTATTTAAAATAAATTTAAAAATCACATTCTGTTTACAGAGGTAATTTTATAGAAGAAAACAACTACTTTCATCTCCATGGCAACTAGATCCTAAGGCTGATATTTAGAAAGGGAAAAGGCAATCATTTGCATATGTAGGAAGTTAGCACCTCCCTCCCTCCTAGAGGAATAAAATATTTTAGGAAATATTTTTAAAAGGCAGAATATTATATAGAATATCCCTAGAGAAATATGCTTTTAGGTAGGAAACAGACTCACACCTAATAGTCCCCACCTTTGTTAATAGCCTGAACCAGTCTATTCTACATAACAAAGATCTATCCCCTTCAGCTCCAGGGTGATAGGATTAAGACCTTCACCCTTAGGACATGGTAGGATTCACCCTCTATCCTTCTTAGCAATGATATCTGGGAAGATTACATCAGCCAAGCCTGGGACTCAGGACAGCCTACAGAGTTGCACCAGCATACCCTCGGGAAACTGACAGCCAATGGGATACATTTCATCTGTTTGGAACCCATATCGCATCTCAGACATTAACACCCTTGAAAATGTCCAAAGACACTTCACCAGAAGAGCCCTTCACTCCTCCACTCGAAATAGAATACCCTACGAGACTAGACTTTCAATCCTGGGCCTAGAAAGTTTAGAACTAAGACACCTTAAACAAGATCTAAGTATTGCCCACAAGATCATATGCTGCAACGTCCTGCCTGTCGGCGACTGCTTCAGCTTCAACCACAACAACACAAGAGCGCACAACAGATTTAAACTTAATATTAACCGCTCCAAACTTGACTGTAGAAAATATGACTTCAGTAACCGAGTTGTCGAAGCGTGGAACTCATTACCGGACTCCATAGTGTCATCCCCAAACCCCAACACTTTACCCTTAGATTATCTACGGTTGACCTATCCAGATTCCTAAGAGGTCAGTAAGGGGCGAGTACAAGTGCACTAGAATGCCTTCCGTCCCCTGTCCTATTGCTCTCCTATATCTCCTATGCCTTTCTTCTATTCCTATATCTCTTCTTCTATTCTTTCATTGATATGTTCTATTACTGTATCTTCCTTTCTAATCTTTCTTAGATATATTTTACTATAAGTATCTCCTCTATAACCTTCATCATGTATTTTACTATGTGTATATAGATATATACCCACTAAAACCCTCATTGTGTATTGGACAAAATAAATAAATAAATGAATGAATGAATGAATGAATAAATAAATAAATAAATAAATAAATAAATAAATAAATACATTTCTATACAGGAATAGGAAACTCTTGAGGAGAGACCAACAGAGAGTATAAAACAAGCACTCTCCACATCTCAGGGCTTTTTCTCTTCACCCAACATCGGGGAGCATGTGATCAGTGATGGGCTCCTACGGGAATGGTCAGGAATGCAGTTCCGGTAGCAAAATTTGGAGCTCCACCCCAGAGCACCCAATTTGCACTGAAAGATATTGAAACAAACTGCATAAGTCAGGCCCACAGTGTGGTAGTAAAATTTTTGGTAGCCCATCACTGCATGTGATCCAGTGATTCAGGAAATCATGCCATTTGCTCCTGTCCACCATTAAACCTTTCCATGCAACTTCCATTAACCCAGTGTCTTTTTCCCCACTTGGAACTGAACCCAGAAGGATATTCCTTACAACACATATGCAAAACTGTGAAAACATTTGGCTTTTTTATGCCTATCGGTGCTGGTACAAATATATTTAAACATGATAGAAATATGTCATCTAGGCCTCTTTTGTATGAATCTCCTGGAAGATGATGTGTGGTTGGGTTTAAGCATTGGTCAATTCATCTTTAAGTGAGGTCAGAGTCTCACCTGCACTTAAAGGGTCCCTCTTCAAGAAGGAATCACTAGATTGGGCAATTTTCATCTTATCTTCAACCTTCTCTTTTGGAAAAGACAATTGAAAAAGTGGTTGGGCTACAGCTTCAGAGGGCCCTGAAAGAGGTGAATTCTGGGACCTTTTTTAGTCAGGTTGGGCATTGATTATACTATTTCAGTGTTTAGTGCATCCAGTTGGTGGTGATCAGAGAGGAGAGTTCAAAATAACTTTTATATCTGAAATGCTGTATGGTATTACAGAATTAAGAAAACTGAATGGAAATATGCTGTTTTCTATTTTAAAATAAATAAATAAATTCTAACAGTTGACATATTTATTTAATCCCAGTCCAACTATTAGGAAAACTAAACAAATAGGTCTTTTAGATCCAAATATCATAGAATTGTAAAGAATCACTGGTATTGAATTATATTGTATATATTGATCATTGATATTAATAGCTAATATGCAAATGGCTTTAGAGAGGGGTGGCATACAAATCTACAAATAAACAAACAAACAAACAAATAAATACAAATATAGGCACAGTCTGATACCACATATTTCACTTCTGTTTATGTCTGTTTATTCAACCAAACAACTTGGTGCTTTTTAATGGACATAGTATTATATTCTTTGGGTTCCTTAGCTCACAACCTTCAAATATACACATAAACTGGATTATTGAGGAAATTATGAGCTATATATAACATATATATTTTATTTCATTTCACTTCCCTTCATTCTCTGTGTGTTGCGTCTTTGCATGAGGATCCAAGTGCTTTGCTCCAGCCCCAAAGAAGAGGGAGTCAACCTATTCTCCAAAGCACCTGAGGGTAGAACAAGAAGCAATGGGTAGAAATTAACCAAGGAGAGAAGCAACTTAGAATTAAGGAGAAATTTTCTGTCAATTAATCCATGGAACAGCTTGCATCCAGAAGTTATGAATGCTCTAACACTGGAAGTTTTGAAGAAGAAGTTGGATAACCATTTGTCTGAAATGGTGTAGGGTTTCCTAGAAGACCTCCAAGATCCCTTCCAACTCTGTTATTCTATATTCTATTCTATGCACTAGGTAGCCTCAACTTAAGGACATTTAAAAAAAAAAAAAAAAAGACAGCCCAGAAAGGGAGATTGCAATGATTTCTTCTTTTTCTCCTGTAGATAAGATGAGCTTTAGCAGGAACCACAACATCACTTTCATTCCAAAAATACTGAATCAAAAGTTTAGTTCTTCTGGTGACCTTGCTCAGGAGGTGGCAATTGAGGGAACATGAAATAGGAGTTGTTATTAGAAAACCTGAGCTGGGTATGCCAAATGTTTCCCCAAGCTTATTATCTTTCAGATGCAAGAAGCTGAAGGCAACATCTCTTTCATTTGTGTCAGCTAGGAAAGCCATCCAGCTGCTTTCTGGTTTAAAAGCCTATTAACTCTTTCATGTGAAGAGAATATGTCAAAGACCTTTCCCCCAAAAGAGATAGGGGTTTTATTATTTCTTTTCAGGTAGAATTGAAACTTTCATATGGGCTCTCTGTGAAGACCAGTGGTGAGTTGCTGACGGTTCGAAGCGTGAATGATCAGTGGCTAAAGAATCAACTTTTTTTTAAAAAAGCTGAAAACAAGATGGAGACTGAATGCATAGTGCTGGAAACTCAGCTTCTGCACATATGCAGAAGAAAAAAAAATCTGGATTTTTTTTAAAAATTTTTTTAGAAAACCCTTTAATAAGCTGAAAACAAGATGGAGTGAATTGAGCAAGGTGACAAACTAGCTGATTGTTATTTAGATTACCAAATACTGCATAACTTAGATTTTTCCTAATTCTTAAAAAAAAAAGATTAAATGCGTTTTGTTCCTAACATTACCTTAAATTATACATAATAAAATGTCTTGAGAATATTCTGAACTACAATCCAAACTATTTTTCAGTTGCAATATCTGGCTTTAATATGAATATCTTGTACTTTGTCTACTTGTATGTTGGTTTCCACTAGTTTTTATAGTCAGGGAGAACTCACTGATCGTTGCATACTAGCAATTAATAAAAATTTGTGGTTCTAATGGAGATTTCAATTATGATTTCCAGTTCTGAGGGCAATGATTCTTCCAGCTTAAGTCCCTCTTCCAGTTTGATCTATCTACTGGACTCAGTCCTGGATCTTGCCCAGCAGAGAGCTAGACTAGCCTTGTTCCCAAGCTGTGGTTATATGATTCTGTTAGCCAGTGTAGGGACAGACAGCAGCAGCTTGGCATTAGGTAGTTCCTAATTTGGGATGGTGCTTATCTTGAACCTGTTGGTCATTGTCTCTCCCATGGAAGAAGGAGAAGAATTATCAGGTATATATTTATGAGATGTGTTAGTCAATTTCTTCTCTCTGGGTCTGTCTTTTTCCATTCGGCAATTGTGTCCTATTTCACTTCTTATTGTAAGCAAATACTTTGGGTAGAGCCACATAGGCACAAATACTACTTCTCTAGTAGTAGGCACAAATACTACTTCTCTAGCTCATTTGGTCAAAATGGTCTCAAACAAACTAGTAATTCTGTAAATCTACAACATCCTAACAGTAATGAAACTTGAAGTCAGCCAAAGAAAGGAGGAAGAAAAGGAAAAAAAGCAGATATTTTTGTCATTCATATATATAAAACCATTTCAGGAAACGAGGGGAAAGTAGGAAAGAATTTTATTTCTTTCCATATTTTTCTTTTTAAAAAATAGTATGACATTTGAATTTATCAGAAACTCTTCCTCAATCAGTTTAGATCCTCATGATCCACAGTGTATCGACAGAAATGAGTTGGCCTAATATTTTCTTTCTTTGGATATGGACACATTTTGGATACAGTTGGTACAGCATCAATTCATTTTAATTTACAAAAAAATTAAATTCAACTGCCAGAATCTTTAAAAATGATGCAGCATCTTGCAAACCTCACAATCTTTTCCTTGTAATCTTTCAAGGCTGTATAACAAAGCTATCCCTTTAATTTATCTAAAGTACATGAATGGTTTCAATGTGTTCACGTATGCACATGAACACATTGAAAGTTGGTATTAGTATTGTGTAGCGGGAAGCCTGCGGAAGAGAACGAGAAGGGCCAGTGGTCCGTAAATCATCGACTGGTGTTTTGGTGAAGATTAGAGATTAATGTCCTCATTCTGTTTCCCTCCAAGTGTGAAGTGTGTACTGTAATACACTACCTGAATGCTAAGGGCATGAACACTGCTGCGATTGTTGGCCAAGATTTGTGTGCGATGGGTGCCTAAGATTTTTCTAATCAATTACTGAGTTTTGAATTTTTTGGCTGAAGGAAAATGGACATGGCACTGCAATAATTGATGTTTGCTGTCTGGAGTATGCTGATCAGCTCAAGTCACATCTCCTGTCACTATAAAGTTGAGAAAAGCCTCACCTTCAATCTCAAAATGGTCAAGAAATTCTTGGGCTGTATTGACTCTCAATTTTGTGCGCTTCAGTAAGCACCTTGGGCCCCCATCACAGCAGTCTTCATGCCCTTAGTATTCAGGTAGAGTATTACAGCGCGCACTTCACACTTGGTGGTTAACAGAATGAGGATCTACTGACCATTGGCACTGCTTGTCCCTGCTACACGATAGTAATGCCAACTTCCCCTGCAAACATTTCCCGCGAGAGCTATGTGCCTTGTAACCTTATTTTCCAGATAACTCCCGTAGTACAAAGATAGATTACCAGTATGATTAAATCCATATTATACATGAGTGTGAAATAACTAAGTTCAACTGAAGGAGATGTAGCTATTTGTTACCATTTAGGCTGGTAAAGTTTATGTTTTTTTTTAAAAAAAGTACTACTATAGTCAGTGTTCCCTCTAATTTTTTTTTTGGGGGGGGCGGAAAAGTATAGTGTCTGAGCGGCAGTCCCTTTGGGACTGGGCGGCACAGAAATAATAAATAAATAAACAAACAAACAAACAAACAAATAAAAAACCCATCCTGTTTTGCCTCAGAGAATTTCAAAATAAAATACTGTACTGTGTGTCTATAACAGTGAGCTCATAATAGGGCAACTCTATCAATATTAAAATGCCACTTAAATAGTTGAGCTATTGATTTTCTCTCTTCCTTACTCCCATTATTTTTCTTTCTCTTTTCCTTCCTCTCTTTTTTCTATCTGTTTTTCTCTCTTCCTCTCTCTCTCTCCTTCCCTCTCACTCTTTCCCTCTTGGCTTCTGGGCAGGTTTGGAAAACTCTGAGTTGATGATGATTTTTAAGTGAGCGATTGCTCACTGCTCAGCTTAGAGGGAACTATGACTATAGTTCCACGGTTTCAAAAGTGAAATTAAGTCAGCTGAGTTATATTTACTACTCTTCTCACTTATGATACTCAGTGGGGGGAAAAAATCTAACACATTATTTTCAAAGTGCCATTTTGTATGACTATTACAATCGGTATTCAACCTGGTAATATTAATTCTGCCCTAGGTTGCTATCATTTTAAGGCTGCAGGCTGAAAATCCCTATGAAGGTAACCGTTTTAACATATGATTGCATTGAAACAGCTGAAATGGCTCTTTGAGTATTTAACTTTGCAGACCCCTGTTCTAGACCAAATATTCTGAACCTCAAGATATTTTGCCTGACAATTTATCACAAAAGAAAAAGTTATATGTGGAGAAACAAAACATAATTAACTGCTAATAAACAGTACAGATCTGTTTCAATTTTTTAGCATAAACTCCTTGATGAATGCCTATAATCTGTGATGAATCAGCTTCTATATTTTTCTGCAAGCATTATGCTTTTCTAACTTCATTAAAATTATTGGAATTTTAATCTCTCTTCCTCCCTCTTTGGCTTTCCTTTCCTCTGAGCCTCCCCTATCAATATTTAGATTGAGAGAGCTGTGGAAATTTCTGCTGCCTTATGATGCAGGAGTCTAATTTGCTAAGAACATGTAATATTTAAGATTTAGGGCTATAAGAATTCAACACAAAATTCCGGACAAGAGGTAGATGGGTGTGAAGTTCTTCTGTACTTCTCGTCTGCTATCTGGATTTTTACAAGTCAAATCTGATAGCCTTATTTAAAGAATTTATCTTCAAGATTTGTAATGGATTTGTCCAAGATTTGTAATGGATTTGGATACAAAATTATGCTCCTGTAAATTAAATATTAAAAATTAAATCAAATTCTTTATGGAGGACCACCACTTCAAATTCCATCTTTCCTTAAAGTAAAGTTACGGGAAATAAGAAAGAGAAAGTTCTTTCATAAGGTTTACTGCAAAAAAGCAATTTGGTGCACCCCAACTCTCTGGATTTCAGTTTCAAATAGAACTAGCGCATAGAGCACATGTATTAGCAAGGAATGTGAAAGTTGCACTGTCCAGAGGGAATAGTAATTCCTGATTGAATAGTATCTTGCTTTCCCCTTCTTCTCCATGCTTTTAAGAATATTTTTTTTCAACTGAAAACATCTTTCTATGGTTCCATTTGCTGCTGTATTCTGCTTCTCTGAAGTTATCTGTAACATTTTAAGATTGTCACTTTAGTTCATCTAATTATGTTTTATCATGCCATTTGATGTATGACTATTTTAATATTATTGTTAGCCACCCTGGAGGCACCATGTCATGCAGCAGAACATTCATTCCCAAATTATTGAATTAATGATGGATCATTGCTTCGCAGGCTGCAGAGCTGAGCCCTGGCATTCATAATAACTGTAAACATTAAGGAGATATCATTCCTTTCTCTTTTGAAAGCTTTAATGAGAGAAGATTGTGGGAACATCCTCCCTCAATCCGTTAATGGGAAGAACATGATTGTACCATTTTTGGAATCGTAATCATTAATCCTTGCTGTCTCTCAATGGGAAAAGCAATGATATAATGAAACAAACAAAAAAAGCAAATTATAAAATAATCATTTCTTTCATCTCCAACCAGATCCTGAAGCAGTAGTTTTACAGTTTTATTATTTACAAAATAATAAGGCACATAAGGAGAAAACAAAGCCCAGCTTATAAAGATTAAAAGCTTTTTTAAAAAATCTATGTGTGTCAAAAGTTATGTGTATGGTTGCACCATGATACTTTTCAGAATGAAATAACCCAAAATTTAGTGAAGGTGTACAGCATTATATCTCTAGCTTTAAAATTACAAATACAGCACATATTCTGTATGAAATTGTGTGTCAACATGACACAATGTGCTAAGCAGTAATGGGGAGCCAAAACTTTTACTGCCACGCTGTGGGTGTGGCTTATTTTGTGGGTGTAACTGGGTAGGAGTGGCTTTCCGACCATGTGATCAGGTGGGAGTGGCTTGAACAATCATCATCGTTCAAGTGAACTGTTAAGTCCTCGACTTACAACCTTACCAGTGTCGCTCACTGGGGTGACAATTTGCTTCGCGTTTCCCGCGCTCTTCTTCCTGGGTCGCCCCTTCACCTCAAGCTGGGTAGCTAGGCGAACAGTTGCTGCCAGAAGCCTAAAGCCAGCGCTGCTTCCACCCACACCTTCTACTTGCACCTCAGGTGGGAGGTGGTCACGTGGCTGGAGGGGAGCCGGGCAGGAGAGAGGGAAGCTCGTCCGAAGCCAGGAAGGACGAAAGAGGAAAAAAGCAAGGAGTGCAGACATAGCAGCAGCAGCAAGGGAAAAAAAGAGAGCTGAGCTGAGACCAGTAATCCAGGAAGTGACAACCGCCAATCAGATGGAACTGTGCACACATCTTCATTTTCACAGGTGGAACTGCGTTCCACATTGTCCTGCCTGTTACCCATCCCTGGTCCTAAGTATAATCTTTCTTCCAGTATCTTTATATCTATATCTCTGTCATTATATTATCTCTATCATCGTTATCATTTCTATCTCTCATTTTCATCATCATTTTAGCCATTGTCTATCCACTGTTGGATGAAGGCCTCTTCTGCATGCTTCCAACCAGCTAATGTCAGGGTTCTAAATAGCATTGAAAATGAAATCAAAGTCCGAGGCATAGTATTCCTCAAAGCTCCAATTTATTAGCACAGCCATATTGGCCCATCTGGGAGAAATCCAAATCTGAGATCCCAGGGGTTTCTCCACCTACTTGAAAGTTCAAGCCCTTGTCCCCACACCCCCAAGTCCATCATATTGACCAATCTTCATCTGTCAACTTGGCAGCAACTCCTATCTCCTTCCGTGAAGGAGTGCAAAGACAAAGGATGACCTTGACAATCTAGAAGGAATTTGTTGTGCTTACAAGCAGACATCCCTCATGCAATGACCCCTCCCAAATTGTAGCAAGAATACATTTTAAAATAGCATGGAGTGTGGCAGGCCAAAACCCCAAGTGAAATGGTTTTGGACTGACAGCTAATCTCTCCCCCCCCCCCCCTCTCTCTCTCATTCCCTCTCTCTCACTCACTCCATCCCAACCTCTACCCCTACCCCTATCTATTTCAGCCGGTCTGTTGTTCTATCTATCTCATCAGATTCTAAGTTTTTTTGACACTTTTGTGGCAAAATACTAAAGGAAAGGGTTTAAGGTACAGGTCTCGACTTAAAAACCGTTTGTCTAGCAATTATTCAAAGTTACAATGGCACTGAAAACTTGACATATGACCAATCCTTGCACTTATGATAATGACATAAGATAATCAAAATGCAAGTACTGTACTTGGCAACTAGCATGTATTTATGATAGTTGACACATCCCATAGTCATGCAATCATTCTTTGCAATTTTCCCAGCCAACTTCTGACAACTAAATCAGTTGGCATGAGTCAGATTTGCTTAATAATAGGCATGATTCGCCCAACAAAAAAAAAATCATAAAATTGATAAACTCAGTTAACAATTGCCTTGTTTAGCAATGGAAATTCTGGTCCCTCCTGTAAACTTAAATTGAGGGTTATCTGTAGTGCTTGATGAGATTTGTGCCTGGAATATGGTATTCTTATATGGGAAAAAATGGTCATATGTTATGCTATGCCAACTGAAGAGGAAATTGGGTCTACAGAAATGTTGCTGAGTGAGATATCTGGGGTCTCATACTGTAGATACACAGTCCTCCACCTGAACATCACAAAGTAGAAGGTGAGCAGTGGTAAATATCCCTGGCCCCAAGACCTAGGTCACTAGAGTAGGGGAAGATCAGACGTTCCTTCAATATACCAGGGTGATCCGACATAAAAAAACATATAGCCCCTCCCTGGTACAGAGCTGAAGGGATCAGGTCTGGTGGCTCAGCTGTTAATTCTCTGCCTTATAAGGCAGAAGCTGCCGGATAAAATACCAGTAAGGGTGTGGCTAGCTGATTAGGCCAGAACAAGGCCGAAATGGTGCCATCCTAGTCTCCCTTAATTTTAAAATTTTAAAATTTCAGCAAAAAAGCATGTGAGATATATATATATATATTGCTGAGCCATCAAACCACACCCAGCCACCAGTATTTATAGAAGGAAGGCAGCTCAGGTCTCGCAGTGGTCGCTTTAGAACAAGGACAGAAACACCAGCCTGAAGATGACGAGTGAGACCTCGTCGAAACATCGCCAGAAATTTCCAAATCCTACATGGGAAGAAACCCGAATATACCAAGACCGTCATACCTGTACCCGTGAAAATCTACGAAAACAAATATATATATATATATATATATACCAGGGTGATCCGACATAAAAAAACATATAGCCCCTCCCTGGTACACAGCTGGAAGGGATCTGATCTGATAGCACCTCTGCTAAGTCTCTGCCTTACAAGGCAGAGTCCACAGGATCAAATCCCAGTAAGGAAGGGTGTGGCTAGCTGATGAGGCCAGAACAAGGCCGAAATGGGACCATCCTAGTCTCCCTTAATTTTAAAAAATTCCAGCTAAAAAAACATTTGACATATATATATATATATATATATATATATATGTTTTTCTTATGTCAGGATCAAATCCCAGTAAGGAAGGGTGTGGCTAGCTGATGAGGCCTAATAAGGCCGAAATGGGACCATCCTAGTCTCCCTTAATTTTAAAAATTCCAGCTGAAAACATTTTAACATATATATATATATATATATATATATATATATATATATATATATATATATGTGTGTGTGTGTGTGTGTGTGTTTTCGTAAATTTTCATGGGTATATGTATGTAGATTGTTCTGAGTTCGGGTTTTGCCCTGTGTAATGTTTTGCATGTCTATGCGACGTTTCGGCGAAATCACATTCACCATCATCAGGCTGAAGTTCCAATCTTTGTGTATATATATATATATATATATATATATATATTAATGTCGGATCACCCTGGTATATTTGAAGGAACGTCACAGCTCCTTTTTGCCTCTAGGCCCAACCCAGGGCCATTTCAAGGCAGTTAATTTATTTATAGCCGACAATTATATTCTGTATGTGTCAAATGTTTTTTTTAGCTGGAATTTTAAAATTCCAGCTAAAAAAAACATTTGACATATATATATATATAGTTAAGTCTGTCCATCTGATCACTGATCACTTCCTATATTATATTTATATTAAGATAATATTATTTTCAGAAATAAAATAGTGCTTAATCTTCTGTAAAATGTATGTCTTACTAAAGAAGCAAAAGCAATGTTTAAGTTATGACCTAAAAATGCCTCAACAAGAGATTTGTACTATTTTGTGCTTTGCAAAGAAATATTACAGTACCAAGAGTTTATAGCATAAGAAAGAAATAAAAGAATCTGGGGGGGGGGGGAATCAAATTTAGGCCACAGAAATTTTGTACCATGTATCACTATGTTGAAGATTTGCCCTTTCACATATTTTATCTTTTCTACTTAAGGTTCTTTCATAACATCAGTCATAACATTGCTTGGAACAGAGTGAAAAGAATTGTGTGACAGAGCACCACTGAAGTGCGTAGAGTTATACTAAAGGAACACAAAATAAAGGATGCTTGGTGGAATGATGAAGTGGAAGGCTCATGCTGAGTAAAGAAAGAAGAAAGATAGAAGAAAATGGTTGGTGAAAAAATGAGGCTGAGATAATATGAACAGCAAAAGGAAAATAATAGTCAGAAAAAGAACAGTTACAATTGAGATAATGGTTACAATTTTTAACAGAGTTGGAAGGGACCTTGCAGGTCAACTAGTCCCACACCTTGCCCAAAAAGAAGATCCTACATCTGCCTCTACCTAAGATAGAACCAGTGAAAGGCTACCAAAGATTTTACTACCATATTGTGGGCGTGGCTTATGCAGGATGCCCTGCATTTTCTTTCAACGTCTTTCAGTGCAAATTGGGTGTTCTGGGGTGGAGCTCCATTTGCACTACCCCACTGTGTTCCCCCCTCTGGGCAGTAGCCCACCCCTGGATAGAACTCACAACATCCTGACTGTGAGGCAAGAATGTAAGTGAAGGAGGTTATGAGAATATTAAAAAATGGTAAGATACAACCGTAAAGCTGAAGAAATGTTAAAATATGTATCAGCAGTAATGGGCTGGTGGCCCCACGGGGAGGGGGTTAATGCAATGGGGGTAGTAAGTTTATACACTATTTATTGAATACTTAATAGTTTTTTATTGTCCTTTCTTCTCTAGTACCTTAGTATGACCCTTAATTACTTTTAAAATATGAAATAATTAAATAGTAGGTTTTACCCACAAACTCTTTAATCATTTTAACTGAACTTTTATAGCAATTAAAGAAAATTGAGCTACTTGCCTAATTTGTTATTATACTGAACCTTGTGAGTTCAGTACAAAACCTTAAAATGTTACTGTGCTCCTCAACAAATAATGCTGTCTATCATTTGTCCTTTTTGTGGCTATAAAAATTATGTGACTTGATCAACTGAAAAAGAGTCCAAACACCTATTTGAAAACTTATCTTGGTTGGTAAGCCACTCCCACATGACACGACCTTTATGCCACCCCCGGTCACATGACCATCAAGCCACACCCACAGTGTGGTAGTAAACATTTTTGCAGCCCTTCACTGCATATCAGATTGAAATGTATTTGAATATTAGTTGTAATAGATGCCAATACACGGTTCCAGTGAATTATTCTTTATTTTCTACAGGCGTTAACAAGCGGCTGTAACACTTTCTCTCAGCCGCACTTTCACTGACAGAAGACGCGTAAGACCGGGAGCCGCGCTATTTATATGAACTCGCCCAGCAACAGCGGCGGCTGACAGCTCCTTATTCTTGGCGCCAGAATACAACAACCAGTCAACAACAGGTAAGCATTTACAGTACTTCTACTTAGTTTTGCTTAACAACAAGTGTCTTATTCTACCCAGGAACAATTCCTAATATTATTATCTAATACATAACACCCCTCCCCTTATGGTTACTTTATTGTATAATGATTTATTCAGACAAATAGGTAATGTAATCATTTAACCGCGCAGGTCTTCTGGGTGTCCTATCAGACCGACGAGGCTCCTGGAAGACTTGTGAATCAACGGAAGAGGACGGCTCTTCCTGTCCAGAGGAATACGAATCTCCACGGCTGGCATGCTGCACAGAAGGGGCTGCGCTGGAGAGGGCAGTATGTCCAGGTAAGTCCCAGTCTATTTGTTCGGTTTCTGCCCGATTCCTGCTCAGCCTGTTATAACTCCCTGCAGGGAGTGAATGAGTAGAGATCCCATTATTATTATTGTCCCCCTGTTGTGGAGTCCCTGGTGTATCTTGCCTGCCCCTAATATGGTCTATATGACGTTGCCAGAGACGACCATCCAATAAAGTGATTTTATAGGTTTTTGGTCCAGTTTTATCAATTACTGTACCACGTTCCCATTGCTTCCCCCTGTCAAAATTTTTGACAAACACGTGCTGGCCAATGTATACTTCTCTTTCTGGCATAGATATAATAACACTTTTATTTTGCACATAAGAGGGGTGCAGTCTGTCCAGAGGGGACCTCAATCTCCTCCCCATCAATAGCTCAGCTGGACTCTTGTTGGTAGAAACACTGGGTGTAATGTGTTGAGCCAAAAGGAAGGTGTCCAGTCTCTCTTGTATTTCCCCTGGGGCGGACCTTTTAATGGCCTCTTTGGCCACTCGGACATACCTTTCAACCATGCCATTGGCCCACGCTGCGTGGACTGATGTTAATGCTTGCCTGACCCCCAAGTGTGCTAGGAACTCTCTGAATTCTGAGGACGTGAATTGGGGCCCATTGTCCGACACCAGGACGTCTGGGCACCCGTGAGTTGCAAACAATTTTCTTAAAGTCCTTATGACCGCCTGTGATGTAGTGGACCCCAATACCATAACCTCCAACCATTTGGAGTACGCATCTACTACAATGAGGAACATAGTATTTCCCACTGGCCCTGCTAAATCTATATGCACTCGGGACCAAGGGCTTTTAGGCAAGTCCCACTCTGCAGGGGAGGTTTTAGGAGGATTTGGCCTAGATTCCTGACATTGAGTGCATGTGGCCACCCAATCTTCAATAGCCTTATCCATTCCAGGCCACCAGCAGTTTATTGCGAATAGTGACATTTCGCATTCCAAAAATTATTGCATCTGTCAATCTCGCCTCAGGATTTTCAAACTGGCACTTTGCTAAAATTGTCCTGAGGCGAGTTGCAAATTGATTAATTGACTCGCCTTCAGCCTGTGCTGTGCGCGAGAATTGATGCCTGTAAACTCGAGCAGGCTTCGTTGGCTTAAAATGAGAAGCCAGTTTTTCTTTTAAAACTTCCCACTGTACAGAGTTAGCGGGCTCAGGATCTGTTAAAGTGCCCGCTAATTCAAAAACTTGAGTCCCACAATAATTCAAAAAGAGAGCCCTTTTCCTGCTGTCTTCAGCATCACGCATGCTGGCTGCTTCCAGGAAAATGTCAAATTTCGCCATATAGGCTGTCCAGGTAGACCTCTCGGGGTCAAAGAGCTCGGGAGGCTGGATGATCGAAGGGGTCGACATTCTATATTTTCTCTAAGTTTTTCGAGAAAAAAAAATAACCTCGAGACCCTCGTCGCCAATGTAATAGATGCCAATACACGGTTCCAGTGAATTATTCTTTATTTTCTACAGGCGTTAACAAGCGGCTGTAACACTTTCTCTCAGCCGCACTTTCACTGACAGAAGACGCGTAAGACCGGGAGTCGCGCTATTTATATGAACTCGCCCAGCAACAGTGGCGGCTGACAGCTCCTTATTCTTGGCGCCAGAATACAACAACCAATCAACAACAGGTAAGCATTTACAGTACTTCTACTTAGTTTTGCTTAACAACAAGTGTCTTATTCTACCCAGGAACAATTCCTAATATTATTATCTAATACATAACATTAGTAGCTTGGGTTAATAATTGGACTGTTGGTCTGAGCTCTGAATTTGGCAGTTTGGGTGCAAATGTTTTGTCACTATTCGAGGAGACATCATCAGTGAACTTTGAATTGATAATATGTATCAGAGATACCCCTAAGATTTGATGCTTTTGTCAAACACAGAAGCATTGTCATGCCATCATATTGCAAGCTGTGATAGAAGGTAACAAGAGCAAGAGTTGGCCTTCTCCGGGTCCCGTCGACTAAACAATGTCGGTTGGCAGGGCCCAGGGGAAGAGCCTTCTCTGTGGCGGCCCTCTGGAATCAACTCCTTCCAGAGATTCGAACAGTCCCCCCCTCACCTTCCGTAAAATGCTGAAGACTCACCTCTATTGCCAGGCTTGGGGATGATTACCTCCCCCCTTTGTTGTGTTTTCTGGCCTCTGTTGTATGATGAACTGGGTTGAATGTGTACGATTGTGTAGTTGGTGATTTGATAACACTGGTTATGTTTATTAATGTTTTTAAATTGACTTTTAAATTTTACTATTAGATTTGTAATGTGTTGTATTATTGTTATGTTGTGAGCCGCCCCGAGTCTTTGGACAGGGGCGGCATGCAAATCTAATAAATTATTATTAATTAATTATTATTAAATACAGCAACTATAATAGAGTTGGTTTAAATGCATCTAAGAAGGTGTTTAACAGAATTCTAATCAAAAGAGGGCCAACCAAGAGAAGTAATTGGAAACTGTAGTGGAATTTTATGGTATGTAAACAGGCAGCAGACATAAAATATTTTTGCTCTTTATTCTGAGAGAAGAATAAATATGAGAAATAAAGTGTATTGTACATTTGTTACTTCAGTTAAATTATAAATGTAGCCTATGGAAAGTGTGAAGAGATGAAGGTTGGTTGCTCAGGGTAACAAAACTATGTATTTTATTTATTAAATGTATATGCCACCAACTCACTATTGAAGTGTCTCTGGGCAAATTGCAAAATGATAAAAAGATAAATTTTAAAACAATTAAAATTGACCTGGACTAAATACTAATCAATACATGAGAAAAGTATGTGTAAAGAATAAATAGAGTGCTTGGTAAATAATTCAACCCTCAGTAAGGGGGGGAAATGTGTAATGGCCCCTTGGTTGTTTAATGTATAAGAAATGCTTGTGATGACAGTAAAGATATATTGATTGGAGCCATTAGTGTAGGTGTACTTTGTATGCAAATGCTGTTTTTATATAGTTTATGATTCAGTAACTGCATTTGCATTTTGATCCTGTGCATATGAGATTTTAATGTAAAATGAAGCTTTCTAATGGGGTGATATAATCGATCATAGTGAACAGCAATTTTTCTTATTCTGGGTAATGTTAGAGTAGGAATTAAGACATGAAACCATGCATGACCTACACTTGTTCAAATTTGCTTTCATATTTCCCCACTCTACATTTTCCAAAGTTTGAAAAATTGAAGACTTAAACAACTTTGGTCAGTGATGTGGGAGCCTTCATATCACTTCAGTTTTCTTATTCTTTCAGTACAAAAATATGAAGGATGGAATGTTAAAGTAGACTTTGTAGATAAGTTAGAAAGGATATGGCATTCACATAGGGATCGCTTTGCTGTGTTTCTGATCTGTAGTCACTTCAGAGAATTAATGTTTCCATGTACTTAAATGGGTAGCTTAAACAAAGAGAAGAGTCAAAGTGACAGAACATAAAAGTATGAAAGGAAATCCATTATTGACTTTTACTGAATTCACTAAAGATGTTATTCAACAAAGCAAATATCTTTAAAAGAGCTGTTTGTTAAAAGAGCTTTGTTCCTGTTAGGAACAAAAGTATGCCTTTATGCAAAATTATTATATAGATAATATAATCTGTGGCCGTTACTCTCTGACATACAAGTGTGGTGCAGTATCTATAATGCTGAACAGAGGCCATAGAGATCCAAATTCAAGATTTTATTCAACTATAGAATTCACTGGGTGATTTGGGGTTTGTCACTATCTTGTAGTGCACCCTACATTACCATCTATAATCAGAATAAAATAAAGGGAGGCTCCATGAGTAGTACTTTGAGCATCCAGATGAAAAAAATAATATAAATGTAAGGAGTAGATTAAAAACAGTCTACTCTTCAAAAGAGTAGATCAGAAATAATAGAAATATATAACCAAAGCAGAGCCATTGGGAAACAATAGGACAAGATCCAGTGAGATTCACAGGAGCATCAAAAACATCAAGATGGCCACCACAACGGTATGATTAAGCTCTACCCTTCTTTATAGTGCATAAATGTAACACATAAACAAGCGTTACATCTGAACTCTTTTAAACCCCTGGCAGTTTCAGCTGGTGTGATGGATCCCTAAAGGTTTCCATGAACCAAAATCAGATATTTTTTATGTATGTATGTATGTGTGTGTGTGTGTGTGTGTGTGTGTGTGTGTGTATGTATGTATGCATGTATGTATGTATTTATTGATAGGGGTTTTAGTTTTTTCTTAATATTAGATTTGTGCCTGTACAATATTGTTTTATCGCTTGTTGGGAGCCGCCCCGAGTCTTCGGAGAGGGGCGGCATACAAATCTAATAAATTATTATTATTATTATTATTATTATTATTATTAATTATTATGTATGTGGTTATGTATTTAGTTATTTCATTTAATGTGCTAAATATATTTATATATATAAACTGTCAGGTGAACAATTAAGACATCTGAGAAAATAAATGAACTTCCACGTCTTATTTCTTTAGCGTAGAGTCATATTTATTAACAGAGTCAAATTAGATTCAACATGCTTCATTCCAACTTAAGGTCCCTTAAGATTACATCCATGTCAAAAAGCTCATCTACCATCCCCACACCCACAAGGACAATCATGTGGACAAATCCAATGCAGAGATTTCTAATTCCTTCCTGTGTTCGGTTACTTTAGATTCTGTGTGAAAGAATGTGTGCTACGTGGCATATTCTCTCTCAAAAAACCCTTTTTTTCCCCTTTTACTGTGTCAGGCCAGCCTTTGAATTCACATTTTTACCTTGGGCCTGACATAAACATTATATGAAAAGGATATGAATGAAAAGGGCATGTTAGGACAGCTACAGTAAGCACGATGGTGCACAGACCTCTTAGGAATGGGGTAGTGAGGTCCACGGTAGACAGTTTAAGGTTGAAGCTGTGGGGGTTTGGGTAAGAAACCACAGTCAGGTAGTACATTCCAGCCATTGACCACTCTGTTGCAGCAATCAAGTTTGGACTGGTTTGCAAAACATAATAATTTTTGTAATGCCAATAAACCTGGTAGATGGTTAGTATATATGTTAAGGAAAAAGCAAAAAACGCGAACAATAGATAAGGTATTATATAAAGGTAAAGAGGTATTTCAACAGGATTTGATTAAAAAGGCTTTTATAGATTTTTATAGAGATTTGTACACAAAAGACAAAATACAAGGTACTGACATAGATAGATATTTAGATAAGGAGTGCATTCTTAAAATCCCCGAAGCACAAAAAGAGAAATTAAACTCATATATAACTAAAGATGAGATTTTACTGGCAATTAAACAGCTAAAAATAGGTAAAGCTCCAGGCACGGATGGTTTGACAGCAGTGTATTATAAGAGCCTTCAGGATGAGATAGTGGAACCACTTAAAGAATTATTCAATAAAATACTAGAAGGAAATAGGGTCCCTCCATCATGGAAAACAACTTTTATTTCTCTAATTCCAAAAGAAGATCAAGATCACACTCAGCCTAAGAATTATAGACCTATATCACTGCTTAATATAGATTATAAAATTTTTACAAAAATTTTAGCTAACAGACTGATGCCAATCATGCAACAGATAATACATAAAGATCAATCAGGTTTTATACAAGGTAGACAGATGAGAGACAATGTTAGACAAATTGTGAATATATTGGAGTATCTTAGGAGAGATATTCAGACTCCGGCGGTGCTAATGTTTTTAGATGCCGAGAAAGCATTTGATAGATTGAATTGGCAATTTTTGGAAAAGATACTTCAAAAAATGCAAATGGGAGAACATTTTACTCAGTCTATTAAAGCAATACATAGAGAACAAACTGCACGGATAATAATTAATGGGAATTTAACAGAATCTTTTCAAATTGGTAAAGGTACAAGGCAGGGTTGCCCATTATCACCATTATTGTTTATATTGTCTTTGGAAATGTTGTTAAATAAAATACGTAAAGTAGAGGAAATAAGGGGGGTTAAAGTTAAGCATCATGATTATAGAGTGCGTGCATTTGCAGATGATGTGGTGGTAACATTAACACAGCCTCTACAATCTACTAAGGTATTAATGGAAATTATCAAGGAGTATGGAAAAGTATCGGGTTTTAAAATTAATGTGGGGAAAACCAAGATGATAACAATAAATATGACAGGGAATCAAAAAGATGGTTTGGTAAAGGCAACTGGATGTGAGATTGTGAAAAAAGTAAAATACCTGGGGGTTTATATTTCAGCAGAGAATGGAAAATTATATAAGCATAACTATGAAACTTTATGGTCCAAGATACAGATAGAGATGGATAAATGGAAAAAATTGCAATTATCACTGTTGGGGAGGATAGCGGTAATCAAAATGAATGTTTTACCTAAATTTTTGTTTTTGTTTCAAATGATTCCAATACTTAAAAATGATTCAAAATTGTTGGAATGGCAGAGAGGAATTAATAAATATGTATGGCAAGGGAAAAAACCAAGAGTAAAAATGAAAATAGTGCAGGATATAAGAGAAAGAGGTGGTTTAAAATTGCCTAATTTGAAATTGTATTATGATGCAACAGTTTTGGTAACTATAAGTGATTGGGTAAACTTAACTAATGAAATGATATTGAATATAGAAGGGTATGAATTGTTATATGGCTGGCATGCATATTTGGTTTATAATCAAAAGGTGGACAGGACTTTCAAGAGCCATGTACTAAGGAATGCTCTGTTGCATGTCTGGAGAAAATATCAAGGGATAATGGATTATAAAGTACCTATATGGGTGGCGCCCAGACACGCAATAGAGAATACTAGTACAGAACAAAGGCAAGATGTTGTAACATATAAGGAATTACTGAAATTAAACGAAGGAGTATTACAATTAAAATCTTTGAATGATTTAAAAGAAGAAGTTTGGACTGGTTTACTTTAAGTTTGTATCTGCTGTTTGGCTCATGTATTGTTGTGGTTGAAGCTGAAGTAGTCATTGATAGATAGGACATTACAGCAGATAGTTTTATGTACTATGCTTAGATCAGACAGAAGATGGAGAGGTTCTAAGTTATCTAAGCCCAAAATTTCAAGTCTGGCGGCATAAGGTATTTTATTGCAGGTAGAGGAACAGAGGACACTTCTTGTGAAATATCTCTGGACTCTCTCAATTATATTAATGTCTGGAATGCAGTATGGGTTCCAGACAGATGACCTGTATTCGAGAACTGGTCTAGCAAATGTTTTGTATGCTCTAGTTAGTAGTACAATATTACCAGAGGAAAAGTTATGTGTTTTTTGTACCCATAAAAAAGTAGCCTAAGAAAGAATCTTTCACCCTCAAATAATTTAATATGAAACAAACTTTTAGGAGGAGACGACAGATTAAGAATATATTTGCCTAAATTTCCTTTTCGAAGTGATCTATGAGGGTCAGACAGAACGTAATGCACCATTCCCCCCCTCAAGCTATAGTAATGGTACGAATGTGAAACTTTAGATATACATTATTTGAATTGTCAGGAAATGTGTACATTTTGAGTTTCTTCAGACAGATAGCGTAGCTGCAGCAGTGTTTCAAAATGGCGTCTGTAAGTGATGTAAGTTACAAGCAGCGTGTCATCATTGAATTTCTCACTGCGGAGAAAGAAACTGTTGGGAACATTCATGTTTGTGTACAGTTTATGGAGGATCTGCATAGATCTGCATAGATGCCATTCGCGGAAGACATTTTGAAGATGACAAAGAGGTGATTCACACAGTGCAGAAATGGCTTCATGACCAGAACAAGGCGTGTCTTGCTGGAGGAAGGCCATAGAATGGGATGGAGATTACGTGGAAAAATAGGGAGTGTAGAAGAAACATCATTCATTCTTTTGTGTATGTTTCATTGTGTTTATTAAATAATTGTTGAAGAAAAAAAATGTGATGCATTACTTTCTGGGTGACCTCATAACTGTGAGATTCCAAAAGAAATATCAGATTTTTTTTCAAATACAGATTTTATTTTTCTCCAACATAGGATAAAAGCAGTACATAAGTACAAACACTAAAAACATGCTTAAAATAAAACATTTTTTAAAATTTCTTTTTCTATTAATCATTCAATGGAGGCTTATCTTTCTTCCATTAAAAAACATTCTATAGAACTTATGTAATATTATCAAATGAGAAAACCTCAAAAAAAAAAGAAAAAAACAATCTTTTCCGCAAGAAATATCAGATTTCAGTAAAAAAATTCTGCTCTGTTTTGAGAAAGTGTCAGTGATGTACAATCGCCACCCAAGTATAGGGTCATATGCCATCTCTCAAGGGCCCTGTCTCAAATGGTGGCAGGTGCAGGTGATAGCCTGGATGGCTGCATTTCAACGTTCAAAACAACCGAAGAAAATGAAGGTTTTTTAGCCAGAATTGCTGTTGATTTCCCTGAACACTATAGATGGCAGTTTCACCTGTTCTCATCAAGATTTTGCCCAGGACAGAGAAATAATTCAGTTCTTTGACATCTCTCCTCACAGATAAAATCCATATACTTCAATACAGTGGTACTTCTACTTAAGAACGTCTCTACTTAAGAACTTTTCTAGATAAGAACCATGCTCAAGATTTTTTTGCCTCTTCTTAAGAACCATTTTCTACTTAAGAACCCAAGCCCAGAAAAATTTCCCAGGAAATTTGAGAGCGGCACGAAGGCCTGGCCAGATTCCTGCCATTCCCCCTTTAATCCTGGCCACCTTGGGCTTTCCTAGGCTGCCAGAGGAGCCTTTCGGTGGCGCTTAAGGAGGCTTTGGCAGTCCAGAGCGAATAAAGCATTTTCCTTTCTCTGGGCATTTGGAAAGGGAATAAATCTCTGCCAGCGCCCAGAGAAAAGAAATGCTCCCTTCGCTCTGGGCAGCAACTGTCCTCCTCCTCTTCCTCCCACCCAAATTCCGAGCTTTTATTTCTTTCCTAATAGGTTTGCACGCATTATTTGCTTTTACATTGATTCATATGGGAAAAATTGCTTCTACTTACAAACTTTTCTACTTATGAACCTGGTCACAGAACGAATTAAGTTCTTAAGTAGAGGTATCACTGTACTTCAATTCAGCATCAATATGCCAGGAGTATTATGTAATGGGAGACTCATACAGAATGGCATTGGCAGTCACCAAAGCATTCACTTACTACAAAGGTGGATTAGTGAATTTACTCTCTAGAATATTTTCTGACTCTGCCATGGGCATTGCAGCTGCTCATCATCATTTCTATTTTCCACAAAAAAACAGGGCTAATGTCAGGGTTCCAAGTAATACCCCAACAAAAGAAAACTCAGAGGCATAAACTTCCTCAAAGTCCCAATTAAGTAGAGTTGTCATATTGCCACGTCTGGAAAAAAACAAATGTGAAAGTTTCTGGTTTTCCACAGCCAAAAGAAAGTTCAAGTCCCTGCCCTAGCACCCACATGTCCATCACCGTATCCAGTCACCGTTCTGTCCCAGGAATACCCCTCCAGGTGCAGGCAGAGTGACCTTGACTCTCTGAATCTGCTACATTCAAAGTCTATGCCTTAACCCTCCCAACAAATGTGACAAGTATCCTTCCGGTCCAAAACACAGTACGATTTGTGTAATGGAAGAGACAATGCGGCTGGGAGAAATCTTTGAAACTATGAATGAATGGACCAAAGTCATGCATCTCTACTAACAGTTTTGATGTAGTTTACAACAACCCTATGCCCTTCAAATGTGTTTAGGAATGCAACTCCCAAAATTACCAACCACTGTAATTTCTGGGGCCATGAACTGCACCGGTTTGAGGAAGGCTTTTCTAACACATGTATTACAATAATTTCATTTTATCACAATATGGAAGCGCCTCTTAATTAATGCAGAACTTATTATTTGTTAACAAGAAAAAAAAACAGCTTTCAATGGTTTGTTTAATTAGCTAATCTTGGTGCATTTTGCACGGCCCGTGTTTGGTAAAACTGGCCTATTTCTGTAACATTCTTCATTAGGCTACTCTAGTGATAATCAAACTACATAATTTAATTATATTTAACCAGAGGGGAGTAATGAACTGTATAATAAATATTATTCCTTCATTAACAGCTCTGCATTTAATTTAGATAAGCAAAGCTCCTTGCAAATAGAAAACACATGCCGGCTGCTTCTGCAACTTCTTGTTGTGTATTGTGTTTTATTTTCTCAGATTTCAGATTCCTACTATTGAAGACAATGAAGAAACGCAAAATAAATTATTTTGATAACATTATTTTACATTGTATTTATTACTTGGAAATTTTAAAAAACTGTATTAGTTTGTAATACATTCAATCATGCTTCATTTTTATTTGAGTCATGCTAAAATGTGATATAAGGATACATTAATGTGGGCTTAGAAGATAAGTCCATATTTCTTTTAAAATAAAGATTTATTTTGATATAGAATATTTATTTCTCAAGATTCATTTCCCAATTTCCCACTACATTAATGGGTCCACTACAGTTTCGATTCCTAGGGTTAAAAAAGGAAGGAAGAAAAGGTTTTACATTGATGTCAGAACTGTTTTTTCACCTTCTTGACTATGAGGATTTTTTGTGATTTCTTATCCAAGAATAAATCATGATTTGCCTAAGTTTTTGAAGATTAGGCAAGATTTTGTAGACCATGTAATCTTGGCTAAGTCATTGAGCATTTCCCAAAACATTCCTACAATAATTAAAGCATGAATAGATTTTTCAAGTACTTAGTCAAATTTACAAATTCTGTAATTGAATTTCAATTTTTTTCTGGTTATTCTTCTTCAGCTCATTATGTTCTTATTAATTATTTCCCTATATCAATTTAACTTCAGAGTAACTGAACATTTCTTATATCAATTTAACTTCAGTGTAACTGAACATTCTGTTGTATTATTTTCTGTTAAACTTTAGAGAAAGGCTGACTGGGTGAGATCATCCAAGGGCATGGGGTGAGGTATCATCAGTATGCGGATGATACCCAGTTGTACATCTCCACCCCATGTCCAGTCAACGAAGCAGTGGAAGTGATGTGCCAGTGCCTGGAGGCTGTTGAGGTCTGGATGGGTGTCAACAGACTCAAACTCAACCCGGATAAGATGGAGTGGCTGTGGGTCCTGCCTCCCAGGGACAATTCCATCTGTCCGTCCATCACCCTGGGGGGGGAGTCACTAACCCCCTCAGAGAGGGTTCACAACTTGGGCGTCCTCCTCGATCCACAGCTCACATTAGAAAACCATCTCTCAGCTGTGGTGAGAGGGGCGTTTGCCCAGGTTCGCCTGGTGCACCAGTTGCGGCCCTATCTGGACCGGGACTCACTGCTCACAGTCACTCATGCCCTCATCACCTCGAGGTTTGACTATTGTAATGCTCTCTACATGGGGCTACCTTTGAAAAGTGTTCGGAAACTCCAGATCGTGCAGAATGCAGCTGCGAGAGCAATCATGGGCTTTCCAAGATATGCCCATGTCACACCAACACTCCGCAGTCTGCACTGGTTGCTGATCAATTTCCGGGCACAATTCAAAGTGTTGGTTATGACCTATAAAGCCATTCATGGCATCGGACCAGAATACCTCCGGGACTGCCTTCTGCCGCACGAATCCCAGCGACCGGTTAGGTCCCACAGAGTTGGCCTTCTCCGGGTCCCGTCGACTAAACAATGTCGTTTGGCGGGACCCAGGAGAAGAGCCTTCTCTGTGGCGGCCCCGACCCTCTGGAACCAGCTCCCCACGGAGATTAGAACTGCCCCCACCCTCCTTGCCTTTCGTAAAGTTCTTAAGACCCATCTCTGCCGTCAGGCATGGGGGAACTGACACATCTCCCCCGGACCTATACAGTTTATGCATGGTATGTTTGTGTGTGTGTTTGCTTTTAATAATGGGGTTTTTAGTGTTTTTTAAATTATTAGATTTGTTCTTACATTGTTCTTGTTATTGTTGTGAGCCGCCCCGAGTCTACGGAGAGGGGCGGCATACAAATCTAATAAATAAATAAATACATAAATAAATAAATACATAAATAAATAAACAAACAAACAAACAAATTGTTTATTTGTCTTACTTAAAAGCATACATATTGAGTGAACAAACATTTTTAAGTACGAATTTCCCCTCAAAATAGCTTTATTCAGAATCCAGCCAGGGTTTTTTGCATCTGCTTCCTTTTCGATTCCTCTGCGACACTGTAATATTTAGCCATCTATGGGTTTGTTTACATTTAGTGTAATGCCAAACTGCAACACTTAATCAAGATTTATCTCAAGGTATTCCCTTTGTGAAATAACAGCTTTTCCTGGGGCACAAAGCACTGAAGATAATTGTGGATTTAATATGAAATGAAATACTGTTTATACGTCAAAGACCAGCAACGTTTGAAAAAAGACAACACAAAAGTAAAAATCAACAGAAAAGTAAAATTGATTTAATACAATTGACCAGTAATTGGATAGTCTTTGAAACTCATTCCTATGTTCTACAGTCATGCAGTTTCTTTTTCAAACTCATTGTATTTTTTAGCCTAAAATTCATTTTGAGCTGTGACTTTATATCACTGTCCTTCTATTTACAAGCCAATTTTCATTTCTTAAAAAAAAATATATCTGTACCTTGTTTTCAGAATAGGTTAATCATGTGAATGTCCAGAGTTTCTGCTTTGTAACATGAAGTGCTATGGGACAATAGTAGACTTACAGTACTAGACTTACAATCCTAGGTTTGGAAAGCTTAGAACTACGTCGCCTTAAACACGATCTAAGCATAGCCCGTAAAATCATATGCTACAACGTCCTTCCCGTCAACGACTACTTTAGCTTCAACCACAACAACACACAACACACAACAGATATAAACGTAATGTAAACCGCTCCAAACTCAACTGCAGGAAATATGACTTTAGTAACCGAGTAGTTGATGCATGGAACTCACTAGCAGACTCTATAGTATCATCTCCTATCCCCCAAAACTTTACCCTTAGACTACCCACTGTTGACCTCTCCTGATTCCTAAAAAGTCAGTAAGGAGCATGCATAAGTGCACCAGCGTATCTTCCATCCCTTGTCCTAATGTTTCTTTATATTTTTTTACTAGTATCACATATATGAATATTATTATATCTAATGTTTTTTCTTATTTTTCTGTTTACTAGTACTGTATAATGTATATAAATATTATTATATCTTTACATACCTCCAATACGTACTTGACAAAACAAACAAACGAACAAATAAACAATATTTGTTTGTCTTCAAGTATCATTTTAAACTTTACAATCATTTGCAAGTAAATCAAGGCACCATATTTCTTCTCCTTCCTCTGAATTTTGAATGGTCCAGTAAAACATTTTGCATCTTAACGTAGCACATATATTTCACTACTTTGCAATGCTTTATTTTTATCTGCTTTATGTTATCCTGTATATCTTTGCAAATTGGTTAGATAATTTATTGTTATAGAAGGTTGCTTTTATATATTTTCTATAATATCGAAGTCTGCAGAAAGTCAACTTTTGTTGAGATTGCTTTTTTTTAATTCTTTAGAACTTTCAGTTATTTTACTGCATGTTCAAGATCTTTTAATTGATTTTAGAGTGGGCAATAATGATATAATAATTTATAGCTCTTCATCTTGTCCTTCTCAAACACAACATACATTTTGGTATGATATCATTTGTATGTATGCAGGATTATAGTTTATTAGCTTATTCTCAAATACTATAAAGTGTTAAATCATTTTATTGTGTCTTTCTATCAATGCTCATAAAGTTGTCTGGAATTTTTTCTTCTTATTAGTGTCACTAGCCAAGCAGTAAACTTAAACCCTTGTTTCTACATTTTCCAATTTACAGCTACATTTATTTCAAAACTCAGCTTATCTGGAGAAGACTTCAGCTGATTCATTTTTCATTCGGTTGTTTTCCAGCAAGCCCTAGAATGTTTCTGACACCGTGGTATACCTACTCTTTCACAACAAAAAGCAATAGTTCAGAACAGGATGGAACACAAAATATTTGATTGATCTGAGTTCATAGACAATTGAGCTATGCGTATAGCTGATATATCTCCTCAAGTAAAACCATTTTCCCACAAGTAAATTTTGCTCTGAAACGGTTCAGTGCACTTAAGGTATAGTAGTTGTTTATTTGCTTGCCTGCTGCCTCTACTGAGAGGAAAATAATTTAAACAGTACCTCCCAAAGGCTTCCCTCTTCTTTGCCTATTCAAAGGCTAAGGTTGATGGGTTCTTGTCATTCCAGATACTCACTCATCCAGATACTGTTTTCACAGCAGAATTATTTCAGTAAACGTACCCAGCCAAAAATATTCTGAAGGGAAAAGCTAAGCATAAAACAGCTGTAGGCAATGCACATAGTTCAGCATCTCTTCCTGTATGGCCCTTGGCCATATTGTTACAAACCCCCTAGAACAGTGATAGCGAACTTTCCCCCCCCCGGGTGCTGAAAGAGTGTGCGTGCATGCTATCGCACACGCGTGAGTGCCCACACCCATAATTCAATGCTCAGAGAGGGCAAAACAGCCTCCCCCCCCCCGAGGACCTCTGGAGACCAGAAACGGACTGTTTCCCAACTTTTGGTGGGACCAGTAGGCTTGTGTTTTGTCCTCCCCAGGAAGCCTTTGGAGCTGAGGGAGGGTAAAACTCTCTCCTCCATCCCCTGGGAGGTCTTTGGAAGCAAAAAATGCCCTCCCAGTTCCTCTGTGTGAGCCAAAAATCAGCTGGATGGAAAACACATGCATGTTGGAACTGAGCTGGGGCAATGGCTCGCATGCCAGCAGATATGGCTCCATGTGCCACCTGCGGCACCCATGATATAGGTTCACCATCACTGCCCTAGATAGATAAAGAACCCCTTTTTTATTGATATAGCAACTACAAGAAGTGCTTCAGCACCCATCAAGTTAATCTTATTAATTTATCAGATTGATACGTGAATCTACATCTGCATTTTAGATAATCCGGTTAGGAAAGTAAAACAGAACATTACCCAACTGATTAAGTATTTGGAAATGTAAGGCAACAACCTAAACTTTACTTATTCCAAATTCTTGCCAGTAGCAATTAACGGCTTCCTCACTTTCTGTTCCAGGACAAAGTCTGCCTCATGTCTATAAGAGCCTTATTACTGTCATTTCCCCATTCCGCATCATCACCGGTTTCGAATAAAGGGTCTTTGTCTGCACTGCATTTCCATTGCAAATGGAGCATGATATTATCAAAGCGAAGGCAGGAAATCAAAGAAAGGAATGAAAGCTCTTGTCAGATGAAAGAGAGAATGGCAACTGCCAAAGAGCATGCAGACAACAGACAGAGTGAGTTCATTGCAGGGTCTCTTGACCTCCAACTAGCAAGCTAGATATGCCCTTTGCCATTGGAGAATAGTAAATGCATAAAGCTTTTAGCCAGTGGTACTTATTGATGGTGGACGCCTATGAAATAGCTTGAAGATTAGAAGGAAATGCTGAATAAATCCAGCTGGAAGTTTGCGTTTTGTAATAAAAGGTGCTTATATAACAGATAAGGATTGTCTCTTTTTAAAAGTTGTGTTTATAGATTTGCGGTGTTGAAAGAAACACATGGATAACAGAGCTGGATATTAATGGGTCACTTTTATTATTATAAAAATAATTTAGACCTGCAGAGGTAAAAATCTAAAAACCTAAAAAATGGGGCTGAATTCCCTATCAAATAATATTTCTAAGCAACTATAGGTGAAGCTCCTTGCTAAGCAAGGGGAGGGTTTACTGGCCCTTGCCTTGCTCTCTGCCACACCACAATGGCATGTGGGAAGGCTCACCCCTCAGATCTCCTTCTGAAGACCTGAGTAGGTGAGCGCTAAGGGCACCCCCTCTCATCACTCAGGCCTGACATGCCATGAGCTTGTGGGGAGGGGCAGCCCATCACCTTCCAAAAAGTGCCCTAAAGGAGAACGGCTGGCGTCTAAGCCACACCATTAAATCCCAAAGACAACTAAACTGCTGCAGTAATGACTATTTTATTAATTGCTATGTGTTACTTTTAAAGTCAAAATAATAAGTTGTTTAAAATGCCACTTTTTCTCATATACATTTACCAATCTGTATCTATTAAACAGAAAAGGCTTTGCTTTGGAGACCTGTTCTCTCTGGGTATGTTGTTCAGATCTCTCTCTCTCTCTCTCTTTCTATGTTCAGAGATCTGTCTTGCTCAGAGATCTGCATTTATTCTTATACAAAACTTCTTGTGCACACAATTACAATGATCGAGTTACCCCAAAGATAGCTAACTAGTAACAGGTTAATATACAGCATACAGATAGATCCTATCAAATAAGCAGGTGAGCGCATGATTGTTAGTTTAACCTTTTGCTCTTAGCTAGAACAATAGAAGAGCTGAATAAGTAAGTAACCTTTACCCTAGATCAGTGATGGCAAACCTATGGCACAAGTGGCACACAGAGCCACATCTGCTGGCACGTGAGCCGTTGCTTCCTGTGTCATTGGTAATAATTGACAATAACTTACAGAGGATCGAACATTTTCTGCAATGAAAAGGCACTTAGGTTTTAATTGTAGAGATAGATATAGATTGGAGAGTAAAACCAATGGAGACATTCCACCTGTCCATTCCATCCATTCCCTGCAATCCTTGATCGAGTTCTCGAGAGTCATTTTACTGGTGACGAGGGTTCGAGGACCCCCAATTATTAACCATAACTGCTCCATCTGCTGTCCAGCCGCCCGAGTTTTTCGATCCAGAGAAAACGACTTGGAAAACCTATATGGCTAAGTTTGACATTTTTTTAGAAGCGGCTGGCATGAAAGACGCTGATAGTGGCCGCAAACGGGCACTATTCCTTAATTACTGCAGCTCGCAAATTTTTGACCTTGCCGAAACTCTGACGGATCCAGAACTGGCAAACTTTGTTTCCTGGGAAACTCTCTCTACAAAATTGGCATCTCACTTTAAGCCTATAAAACCGGCAAGAGTTTTTTGCCACCAATTCTCCCGCATGGCTCAAGCCGAGGGGGAATCCATAAATCAATGTGCCACCCCTCAGCCTGAATACAGCTATCTGGGCTCCGAAGTCTACGATGACCACTGCTGCCAACTAAGATCTCCACATTTTAGGAGCCCCTGACCATCTCTTCCTGCCATCTCCTGTGCCGGCTGCTGAGGAAATCATCCCACCCTCATCGCCAGTAAAATGACTCTCGAGAACAATGCCTTTAAAAGGATTTTATTCCTGACAGGAACGCTATTGAAGACGGACACTGTTAAACAATTTATATGCGAGAGAGCCTGAATACAGTGTCTCTCGATATTTATACTCATTCAGGCTAGCAACAGGCAACTTGACAAGGATACAATTTTGGCGCCAAAATCCAATACCCAATCGGAACATTCTATGCAAATATTCAACTTTGTTCAATCTACCCAGTAACTCTGCTCATACTTAACAGTCAACTCCTGCTCAAAGAGCAAATGGCAGCCACAAGACACTTTGCACAGAACTGCCACCAAATCTTGGAACAGGAATCCCTTTATGCCTTGGTCAACTCAATGTTGCATCATTGCAGTATGATTTACCGGGGGATTCGTTGAAGACAACCTGGGAGCTACACTAGTCCAGAAGGCAGCAGTTCGATCAGTGATGGGCATGATCCATCATGTTCAAAGAGGACCTTGACATCTAATAGGTTGTGGGCTGTACACAATGTGTCCACAGGTGGCTGGTAAGGTCTTTACAAGCACGAAATGTTCTGCCACATGTTGGGCAGACGTTTGGGTACCATTATCACAGCATTTGCATTTGCAGCCCTGGCTTTGTGGAGTGCTCGCTTCTCTACTGCTCTGAATGTTCTTCTGCCCTCAGATGTCTAGCAGCCTTGGTGGATCAGCATGCGCCATGTTGGTCGATCTTGTGCCAGGGTTTCCCAGGAGGTGGTGCCGATATTGAGGGACTTGAAGGAGGCTTTCAACATCTCTTTGCAATGCTTCCTTTGTCCCCCATGCAATCGCTTTACTTTAGACAGTTCACCATAGAAGAGTTGCTTAGGGATGCAATTGTCTGGCATCCTAGCAATATGGCCTGCCCAGCATGTCTGGGCTTTCATCAGCAGGGTGGGAATTGATGGCAGGCCTGCTCTGGAGGGGGCATCAATGTCTGGCACCTTATCCTGCCACCAGATCCTCAGAACTCTACGGGGGCAGGTCATATGGAAGTGGTTCAATTGCCTAGCATGTCTGCTGTACGCAGTCCAAATCTCACTGGCATACAACAGGGTAGTTGGCACTATTACTCGGTAGACTTTGAGGTTTGTAGAAAGGCTTATTCCATGTCGGTTCCACACGTTGGTCATTAGTCTGCCAAATGCAGAGCTTGCCTTGGCAATTCTTCAGTTGACCTCAATGTCAATTGTGATTGGCATATGAACAGCAGGTTCACATGTACCACTACGTTGCTTACAACATAATGAAAGTGATCACCATGATCATTTATTTATTTATATCCTGCCTTTATTATTTTTACAAATAACTCAAAGTGGCGAATATATCCAGCATATCTTATTTTTCTCACAACAATAACCCTGTGAGATGTGTTGGGCTGAGAGACAGAGAGTGACTGGCCCAAAGCCACCCAGCTGGCTTTCATGGAGAAGGCAGGACTTCAACTCACAGCCTCCTGCTCTCTAGCCTAGTGTCTCAACCATTAGACCAAACTAGCTGCCGTATCAAATCATTGTGATTTGATTTATAAACAGTTAGCAAATCCTGATTTATGCCTAGCATGATGCGTGAAATTATCCAATTGCTCTGTATTTAATAAACAATGTTAGAAAATTAACTTCTGCATCCACATATCTGAATGCAAGTGAGGAAAAGAAAGAGTTGTTAGTTACATAGAAAATGCTGTGGTTATCTGGGCCATGTTCTTCATGATAATTGTTACTTGCACAAAAGCACTAATTTGCTTTGCTTCTCCACCAGTAGCCTCACACTCAACCTAACACTGTGATTATTAAGTATCTATTGGGCAACTGACTCACACAATGCCAGCAATGAAACAATATTGGTTCAACCAAACTTCAAGCAAAGATTTAACTATAGAAAAATGATCCCTCCAAAAGAAGGCACTGATTGGCATGTTGCCATCCCAGGTAAACACCAGCAAGAAAATGTCAGCAGAAAGGAACTGCCAACAACTCTTTATTGAAAATGTCGCCGTTTCTTTCTGCTGGGAAGAAAGCACACAATAATAAATCTGCCCCTCCATCTTCTCTACGCAGTGTACAATGTCTGTCAGCACAACAAAATGAGTGGGAAGGGTCGGGGTGGAAACAGAGTTGTTAAGAAGCAAATTAACTTGAATCTGAATTGCCACTTGCTCCTGGGTCAATCAGGAGATTTGGGGATTCTTTCTTAGGAGCTGGCACATTAGTTTTATATGGTTAGCAACATTAGGGATGAATTCCTTGTAGAAATTAGGAAATAATGTAGAATGGGTGGGGAAATTAGCAATAGCACTTAGACTTATATACCACTTCAGAGGGCCCTCTCAAAGCAGTTTACAGAGTGAGCATATTGCCCCCAACAATCTGGGTCCTCATTTTACCCACTCAGAATGGAAGGCTGAGTCAACCTTGAGCCTGGTGAGATTCGAACTGTCAAATTGCAGGCAGGCAACAAGCAGCAGAAGTAGTCTGCAGTACTGCATTCTATCCACTGCGCCACCAGATAGATCCTTCAATGATAGATAGATAGATGGATGGATAGATAGATAGATAGATAGATAGATAGATAGATAGGTTTAGGTTTAGGTTTAGGTTTAGGTTTAGGTTTAGGTTTAGGTTTAGGTTTAGGTTTAGGTTTAGGTTTAGGTTTAGGTTTAGGTTTAGGTTTAGGTTTAGGTTTAGGTTTAGGTTTAATTGGATTTGTATGCTGCCCCTCTCTGATGGGCGGATGGATAGATGGAAAGATAGATAAGATAGTTAAGATAGCTAAGATAAATGATGGAAAATAGGAAGATAGATAGATAGATAGATAGAGAGAGAGAGAGAGAGAGAGAGAGAGAGAGAGAGAGAGAGAGCGAGAGAGAAGATGGATGGATGGATGGACAGATGATGGACAGATGATGGATGGATGGATGGATAGATAGATAGATAGATAGATAGATAGATAGATAGATAGATAGATAGAGCATAGTTTATTGATTGGTTTCCAGTAATTAGTCACTGGTTTATGTTTACTAAAGTTATTAGTAAATATTATGTTACATAGGAAGAGATCTTAAGAGATTTCAGGAGATGCCAACAATCTACTAAAATAATTGATTCAATGGACGTCAGGCTGCAGTTCCAAACTCTTAGGAGTACTTAAGTGAACTTTCTTGTATTTTCTGCAGTTTCAACACCTGCTGGTCAAGTGCTATTTGGAGTCCCAGGAGAGAAGTTAGGAAGAATGAGAAAAGAAAAAAACAACAGGAAGAATGAAGTGAAGATGCAGTCAAGAGTTTTGTTTTCATTTGAGCCTCAGTTCGGAGTGGCCTCAGCATGATCTGAACCCCATGTTCATTTATAATGAAAACCATTATTCATTTGTCTTAGTCCTCCAAGTTTGGATGGCAAAAATTTTTCTATCACTCTGAAAAGCATAAAAAAGTGACAAGATGTTTGCTAAGCAACAAGAGAAGAATGAATCTCTTGACTGCCTAATAAAAGTGCATTTCAAAACATGATGCCAACCCAATTCTACTATTTGCTTTTATTAGAACCATAATTGAAATGATCGAATGGCATTTCCATTGAGGAAAAATAAAATGTTTTGGCAGTAATATGTCAGACATTGACTACATACATACATACATACATACATACATACATACATACATACATACATATGTACCATTCATCCACAATCATAATTATGCTGGTGGTCAAACTGTTTGTTAATTTAGGGCCTCCAGGCCCACCGGCAAAGCCATGTCTTTATGGCCTTGTGAAAAGCCAGCAGGGTGGGAGCAGTATGGATATTGGGGGGGGGGGAGTTGATTCCATAGAGCTGGGGCAGCAACAGAGAAGGCTTTTCCCCGAGGTCCTGTCAGTCTACATTGCTAATTGATCTCTGGGAGGTATGTGGCAAGAGACGGGCCTCTAGATAATCTGGCCTTAACCCATATAGGGCTTTATAGGTGATAACCAACACCTTGAATTGTGCCCAGAGACTAATAGGTAGCCAGTGAAGCTCACAGAGAATAGGTGTTATATGCAGGAGTGGGCTAGTGCACGGATGGGGGGACGCAGTGGGGTAGCGAAAATGGAGCTCCACTCCTGAGCACCCAATTTGCACTGAAAGATGTTGAAAGAAAATGCAGGGCATCCTGCATAAGCCACACCCACAGTAGTAAAAATTTTGGTAGCCCTTCACTGGTTATATGGGTGTACCGAGGTGCACCCATGACAACTCGCGTGGCTGCATTCTGAACAATTTGGAGTCTCCGAACTCTTTTCAAGGGTAGCCCCATGTAGAGCACATTGCAATAATCAAGATGGGAGGTGATGAGGGCTGAGCGACTGTGCACAGAGCATCCTGGTCCAAATAGGGCCGTAGTTGGTACACAAGGCGAACCTGGGCAAAGGTCCCCCTGGCCACAGCTGAGAGATGATGATCAAGGTTCAGCTCTGGGTCCAAGAAGACACCCAGATTGTGGGCCCTATCTGCAGGGGTAAGAGTTTATCCCCCCAACACAATGGACTGACAGATGGAGTAGTCCTTAGGAGGAAATGCCCAGAGCCACTCGGTCTTGTCTGGGTTGAGCTTGAGCCATATTCATGTGTGGGAGCTGTTCTTCTGGTTTCCGGTGTTCCCCAGATGGCTGGCGCCCATGTGCATGCTGGAACCCAGAAGAGCAATGGACGATGGCTGACATGCCCAAAGAGATGGCTCTGTGTGCCAATCCCGGCACGCATGCCATAGATCAGCCATCACTGGAGTAGAAATTTTAACAGAGTTCAATTTCATGCACATTTCATTTAATGCCCTTTTCTAAAATCCTGCTTCTTAAGTGCATCATTTTGAAAATATGTAATAGTAGCTAATTACCTACAACTGAAATTACACTGTTTCTAGTTTTTCTCACTTGTCAATTTCTTTGTTCCCTTTCTCAGGCAATTACTTCTGTTGTTGTCTTGCCTTGTTACTAAGTGTCACAGTCATTATTTATTCCTTTAATGATGTCCTTTACTGATTATTTTACATTAAAGTTTTTTTCCTTTTGGCTTTAAGTAACCTGATGAAAAAGTCCCTTTTCTCTTATTATTTTTTTTAAAAGTATAACAATGCAAAAAAGGCAACTGTACAAATAATAAACTGAATCCAGAGGAACATGAGAATTTTGCTCCTTATTAGAGCTTTCCTGACTTCTCATTGCTACCCACAGAGTAATTCCTAAGGACTAAAGAATATTCTAGAATAAGGGTGTCAAACCCATGGTCCAAAGGCCAGATCCGTCACACACTGGCCATGCCCATCCCCGGTTTAGTGAAGAGGGGAAGTTACAATCTGTCACGTGACAACAATGTGTCATTGTGAGTTTGACACCCCTCTTCTAGAGCAACATACCATGGAGCACCAGAATTTATAGAAGCTACCGTGTTTCCCCGATAGTAAGACCCCCCCGATTGTAAGACATATGGGGGGTTTCAGGGGGGTCGGCTAATATAAGTCATACCCCGAAAGTAAGACATATGTCTTACTTTCGGGGAAACACGGTACTAAAAGCGAGGGAGGCGTCCGCTACTCCCGCCGCCGCCTTTGCTCTCCCCACCGCGCCTGGGGCTGCCTGCTCTCCCCGCCGCGCCGAAGCCGCCTTTGGTCTCTCCGCCGCGCCTGGGGCTGCCTGCTCTCCCCGCCGCGCCGAAGCCGCCTTTGGTCTCTCCGCCGCGCCTGGGGCTGCCTGCTCTCCCCGCCGCGCCGAAGCCGCCTTTGGTCACTCCGCCGCGCCTGGGGCTGCCTGCCTGCCTGCTGCCGTAGCCGGGCTGGGCGCGGGGCATCCTCGGCATTGGGCAGCAGGCAGGCAGGCAGCCCCAGGCGCCGCGGGAAGAGCAAAGGCGGCTTCGGCCCGGGCGAGGCCTCTTCTCCCCCGGGCAGCCGCGCCTGCCGCGCAACGCCGCCTAACGCCGCCCGCCCGGAGGAGAAGATGCCTCGCCCGGGCCGAAGCCGCCTTTTCTGTCCCCGCCGCGCCTGGGGCTGCCTGCCTGCCTGCTGCCCAATGCCGAGGATGCCCCGCGCCCAGCCCGGCTACGGCAGCAGGCAGGCAGGCAGCCCCAGGCGCGGCGGGGAGAGCAAAGGCGGCTTCGGCGCGGCGGGGAGAGCAGGCAGCCCCAGGCGCGGCGGGGAGAGCAAAGGCGGCTTCGGCCCGGGCGAGGCCTCTTCTCCTCCAGGCAGCCGCGCCTGCCGCGCAACGCCGCCTAACGCCGCCCCGCCCGGAGGAGAAGAGGCCTCGCCCGGGCCGAAGCCGCCTTTGCTCTCCCCGCCGCGCCTGGGGCTGCCTGCTCTCCCCGCCGCGCCGAAGCCGCCTTTGGTCTCTCCGCCGCGCCTGGGGCTGCCTGCCTGCCTGCTGCCGTAGCCGGGCTGGGCGCGGGGCATCCTCGGCATTGGGCAGCAGGCAGGCAGGCAGCCCCAGGCGCGGCGGGAAGAGCAAAGGTGGCTTCGGCCCGGGCGAGGCCTCTTCTCCCCCGGGCAGCCGCGCCTGCCGCGCAACGCCGCCTAACGCCGCCCGCCCGGAGGAGAAGATGCCTCGCCCGGGCCGAAGCCGCCTTTGCTGTCCCCGCCGCGCCTGGGGCTGCCTGCCTGCCTGCTGCCCAATGCCGAGGATGCCCCCGCGCCCAGCCCGGCTACGGCAGCAGGCAGGCAGGCAGCCCCAGGCGCGGCGGGGAGAGCAAAGGCGGCTTCGGCGCGGCGGGGAGAGCAGGCAGCCCCAGGCGCGGCGGGGAGAGCAAAGGCGGCTTCGGCCCGGGCGAGGCCTCTTCTCCTCCAGGCAGCCGCGCCTGCCGCGCAACGCCGCCCAACGCCGCCCGCCCGGAGGAGAAGAGGCCTCGCCCGGGCCGAAGCCGCCTTTGCTCTCCCCGCCGCGCCTGGGGCTGCCTGCTGCCGTAGCCGGGCTGGGCGCGGGGCATCCTCGGCGTTGGGCAGCAGCGGGAGGAGCCGCAGCCTCCGGAGCCGGCCAGCCGGGCGCCCCCAGGACGCACATCGCGGACCGGCCCCGCCGCGGCGCAGGAGGGATGGAGGCCAGGCCCGACACCGCGCAACGCCGCCTAACGCCGAGGAGAAGAGGCCTCGCCCGGGCCGAAGCCCGAAGACGAGCCGGCCCCGGGTGCCCGGGACAATGTAAGACATACCCCCAAAGTAAGACACAGTGGGGCTTTTGGGGGTAAAAAGATAGTAAGACACTGCCTTACTATCGGGGAAACACGGTAATTTGTATAAGCAGAAATGGAGGCTTATTGACACAAGTCAAATTACATTAAAGCCAACACAATCTTGGATCAACACCAAGAATCGGGTTCAACTTTGAGGATAATCTTTGCGTTTATATTCAATTCTGGCAGAATCTTCCATTTGGAATTCCTAATTGGATATCTTCTGCCTTCAGTTTTGCATGATATGGCCCAACTGTATTTTTTTGTATTTATGAGCAGCAATAATATAACAAATAATAATCCTGGCACGTAATTTGTGATTATTTATTTACTTACTTACTTACTTACTTACTTACTTACTTACTTACTTACTTACTTACTTACTTATTTATTTAGATTTCTATGCCGCCCCTCTCCGCAGACTCGGGGCGGCTCACAACAAAGTGAAAAAACAGTTTACAACAAATCTAAATTTCTACTAAAAACATTTTTTTAAAAACCCATTTTCTAAACACACATACATACACACATACCATTCATAAATTGTATATGCCCGGGGGAGATGTTTCAGTCCCCCCATGCCTGACGGCACGGATGGGTCTTAAGGAGCTTACGAAAGGCAAGGAGAGTAGGGGCAGTTCTAATCTCCAGGGGGAGTTGGTTCCAGAGGGTCGGGGCCACCACAGAGAAGGCTCTTGCCCTGGGGCCCGCCAACCGACATTGTTTAGTTGACGGGACCTGGAGAAGGCCCACTCTGTGGGACCTAATCGGTCGCTGGGATTTGTGCGGCAGCAGGCGGTCTCGGAGATATTCTGGTCCAGTACCATGAAGGGCTTTAAAGGTCATAACCAACACTTTGAATTGTGACTAGAAGTTAATCGGCAACCAATGCAGACTGCGGAGTGTTGGTGAAACATGGGCATACCTAGGTAGGCCCATGACTGCTCTCGCAGCTGCATTCTGCACGATCTGAAGTTTCCGAACACTTTTCAAAGGTAGCCCCATGTAGAGAGCATTACAGTAGTCGAATCTCGAGGTGATGAGGGCATGAGTGACTGTGAGCAGTGAGTCCCGGTCCAGATAGGGTCGCAACTGGTGCACCAGGCGAACCTGGGCAAACGCCCCCTCGCCACAGCTGAAAGATGGTTCTCTAATGTGAGCTGTGGATCGAGGAGGACGCCCAAGTTGCGGACCCTCTCTGAGGGGGTCAATAATCCCCCCCCAGGGTAATGGAAGGACAGATGGAATTGTCCTTGGGAGGCAAAACCCACAGCCACTCCGTCTTATCCGGGTTGAGTTTGAGTCTGTTGACACCCATCCAGGCCCCAACAGCCTCCAGACACCGGCACATCACTTCCACTGCTTCGTTGACTGGACATGGGGTGGAGATGTAAAGCTGGGCATTCAGCACAATTTGCAATGATGACAAAATGGAATGAATATTTGAACTTTGCAATACAAGCCTTGGCTTTTATCATCTCTTGATATCAGGTTTGAAGATGTGACTTGTGTGAATTGCATCACACCATTTTGTTCTACATTCCATCATTTGTTTTGTGCCTGATTTCTCTGGGATAGTAGTTGATCTTGGATGGTGTCTGATACTCCTTCTTTTGAGCTCCCAGAGGGAGATTTGATCTATCTCCTGGGAAAGAAAGAACATGAAACTGAAATGAAATAATCATCTGAACGTGATGCAATTTTGCATTGACAGGAATGTAGCATACTAAAAAGCAATTAAGAGTGCTAGGAGCCACATGATTAATTACAAATCCAAAATCCACATATTGATCATAAAAAGTAATTGTTATAATTAATGTACTCTAATTACCTAACCATTATTAAGGCTCTGAAAATTTTCTGGAGCTTTGACTGCATGACTGAAAACCATTTATTATATATTATATTAATTTAACTATTAGCGTGCTAGTACAGGAGCCTGGATTTTTCACCTCATATATCATTTGACTGGGATATAAGGGCAAAGGTTTTTTTTTTAAAAAAACAAATCCCTTCACTAGAGCTCACCACCATGGTGGTTTATTGGCTCATATGAAAATGTGTTTCCATTCCCTTCTTTCCCAGCATCCTATTTTAGTTCACAGATCCCCTGGGTTTTCCCCACCCACCCACCCACCCACCCATCCCAGTACTATTCAGATTTAACCTCCTGCTTGGCTTTCTATACCAGCCAAAGCCAGCTATGCACTGCTACCTGCTGTGATGATTTGGGTGTGGCAAGATCTAAATTTTTGGATTATTTGCCTGTTCGGCGAGCCAATTAAAATTTCCGTTACTGATTCACGCGAACCGGTCCAAACTGGCTGAATACCTTTCATCCTAGGCATGTCTAATGAGCTGCTTTAAATAATTTCTCATAGAAAATGATATTGGAATGAATAAATGAGTGAATGAGAAGGCCTTTTCAAACCCAGTGGATTTTTTTTCTTTTTAAATGCCAAGTCCTTGAGAACATTATTCATTTTGGACAGCATCTCACTGACAGTATCTAAAGCTAAATCCAGTTGTTTGTCATACTGTCACTTCCTTACAATCCACTTCAAATTTTCATTCAAATGATTCCCAGGAGAATGATATTTGATATTTAATGCAGAATATCAGGAACATGTTCAGGCAAAAAATGGACATCATCATCATCATCATCATCATCATTATTATTATTCCTTTTATTCATTAAACATGAAACTCAGTCAACTGGACATTTAAAAATGCATCACATATACCACTGAATGGTGCTAATGGTTGATACGGGTTGCTGCCAGCGTACTAGTTATCAACTAAGTATCTTCTTAAAATAGTTGATGTACCGCAGTTATTTGCAGTTTCACTGCTGTTATTGCAGGAAGCCACAATCTGTTGATGTATTTGTGAAATTCTTGGACATGGTACCAAGTGCCCCAATGACAATCAGTATCACCGTGTTGTTTTTGTTGTTGTTGTTGTTATCATCATCATTATCATCCTGACCCAGAATATAAATAATTCTTTCAGCTGCCTTTCAAAACCTGGAAATATAAATCACAACATATGTGATATATATGAAAAATTCAAAATTTAAAAGATAAATAGCACTTGCTGTTTACATGTATATAAACTGTAAATATTGGTTAGCTTCATTGAGGTTTGTGCAAAATTAATAAAATAACAAATTGATTTCTTTGGCAAATATTTTAGGCTGTTGAATTCTATCAAGACTTTGGATAACATACAGCATTCTTCTACATGGAGAACAATGTAAGAAATAACAGAATAATACATGTCCATGGGAAAGAAAGAAAAACCCCTTCAAACTAATATGTACATTCTTGTAAGAGGCTAGCCATATATATTAAGATCTCCATGGTTGACCACTTCCCTACACTGACTACCTCCCCAAATTGACCTGATTTTCATAGAGTGGACATACACAATAGAAAGCAAACCTTTCTATATTGACCACCTCTGCAAGTTGTATCTTGACTACCTGGGCCTTGACACCTGTTCTGGTTTCTGGTAGAAATTTAGCAATTACAAATAACTCTTATTAAATGCATCATTTCATGAATAAAGAAACTCCATTTATTTCTCTACTCTCCTGTAATTCAAACACATTCCACACAGGCACTTGGTCCGTTATCTCTCTTAGCTGCATTCCTAACATTCCTCCTCCTGCTCCACTTAACAAGATTTATTTTCCTAACAGCATAACTTTGAAAAACAGCAGAACTGACTGTTAACAACACAGAATTCTTTTGCTTACTTTAGTGCCGGCAAAAAACACAGCCATTTTCCTTTCAGCAACGTTGAAACTCTACCCTTCTTCTCCACTGACTCCCTGACATGCCAAATACATCACTACAGTATTTAACCCATTCCTCTCCTTAATATCTTCTTCCAGACCTCTGTTCTCTACGTTTTTGGGCCCTTCTGAATTAACCCAGCGAGCGTCTGATTCTCCCTCACTAGATCCTGAACTCATAGCCCCATCCTGTGGCTGGCCTCCCACCTGTTCTACTACCTGTAACCCCGGGCCCCCCACTAATTCATAAACACTGTCTGAATCCGAGTCCTCAATAGCTTCATCATCCTCCAACTGATCAGGAGCATGTACAACAACACCTGGTATTAATTTATTCTCTATAAGTTAACCATTTGAGTTCAGCCTGCACCAAGGGCAAGAAAAGTGAAATGCAGAATTGTTAGCAATGACCATTGCAATGAACAAGTACAGCTACTATTGCTTTTAAATGTACAGCTGGAAAATATGAGTAGTTATAAGCACATCTCCAATATAACATTAGTCCTACACAATCTTCAGTGGTTACTATGAAGACATATACCTTCTTGGTTACCATGTCTGCCTTGCAAAGAACTCTTAAAATTCATATGACCATGGTCCTACTAGCTTTTAGAAAGGTCCTCCAGATCTGATTCTTCTCTCAAACCTTAAGCCAGGATATTATCTGAGTCAATTTCATAAAGGTATATATGAGACACTGTAGCTATACTTGGTGTGTATTTCAGTTGATTCGACATATATTTGATGTGTTTAGTGGGACATAATCTAAAATGGATGGGTGGATGAATTTACTATATTTTCCCAGCTAACAAATAAGCAAGATTACTTATACAGATTATATAAAATGGTTTCTATAACTTGCTTAAATAAACCCCATTGGTCAAAATTAGGGCAAATTGCTGCTTATGGCAAGCAATGGTACAAGTCAGGCCATGAAAAGCACATGGGTCCAAGGGAATATGTTTAGTCCTTTTTTTTGAAGTCACTTATTCTACAATATCCCATACACTTGCCTGCTCATGGTTTTAAAAAGATAAATTCCACTGGACTAAGTTGGCTGGGAATTTTGGATGCATATGGTATCTGAAAAAACTCTGTTAAGACCTGTAGCTTTTACAGCTTTCTAAGAAAAGCTTTTAATATTTTCAAACAAATGCATGGCAAGTGATCTTTTCTTTGTCACAACATTTTTCAGGAAAACTAAATGCCTTGAATCTCTATCTATTCAACTAACAGGACAAAAATACAGTGATCTCTCGATTATCGTGAGGGTTCTGTTCCAAGACCCCTCGCGATAATCGATTTTTCGCGATGTAGGGTTGCGGAAGTAAAAACACCATCTGCGCATGCGCACCCTTTTTTTCATGGCCACGCATGCGCAGATGGTGGAGTTTGCGTGGGCGGCGGGGAAGACCCAGGGAAGGTTCCTTCCGCCGCCCAGCAGCTGATCTGCTCGGTAGCGCAGCAGCAGCGAGCAGACGAAGATCGGGGTTTCCCCTTTGCGTGGGCGGCGGGGAAACCCCGATTCGGCTCCTCGCTGCTACCGCGCTGCTGAGCAGATCAGCTGCTGGGCGGCCGCAGCAGCAGCGAGCAGACGAAGATCGGGGTTTCCCCACTGCCCACGCAAAGGGCAAACCCCGATTCGGCTCCTCGCTGCTACCGCGCTGCCGAGCAGATCAGCTGCTGGGCAGCCACAGCAGCAGCGAGCAGACAAAGATCGGGGTTTCCCCGCCGCCCACGCAAAGGGGAAACCCCGATTCGGCTCCTCGCTGCTACCGCGCTGCCGAGCAGATCAGCTGCTGGGCGGCCGAAGGAACCTTCCCTGGGTCTTCCTCGCTGATGCCCCCGCTCGCCCGCCCACCCGCCCGCCAGCAAGAGGGGGAGAGATAGAGAAAGAGAGAGAAGGAAAGAAAGAGATGAGAGAGGGAGGAAGAGAGTGTGAGAGAGGAAGAAGCAAGATAGAGAAAGAGAGAGAGAGAGAAAGATGAGGAAGGAAGAGAGTGACGTCATCGGGTGGGAAAAATCGCGATATAGCGTTTCGCGAAGAACGAGATCGCGAAAATTGAGGGATCACTGTAATTAAAATAAGGTGTCAGCCTTCATAAGGATTCATGCAATGTAATTCATTGTTTAATTAAAAGTGCATTAAAGCACTTCAATTAACATGATTAAGGTTATTACTTTCTTTTAGATTCTTATATATGAAGGAAGAAAAGCATTCTCTCCAGTAAATTCTCTTGGGTTACTGTTAAAATACTGGAACCCAGTTAGCAAAACGATGATATCACGTGGTTTCTGTTGAGATATTCCAGATAAAGGTATAGTCCTATTACTTATGCAAGATGAGTCTCCTATTAATCGCATTAAGTTGTAACTGGGATGGTGTATACCTGTGAACAATTTCAATATATTCTAGCCTGACACGTTGTATCTGTGGATAAACAAATGCCATTTTGAAAACAAAAACAAAACGCAACCCAACCCTTCAAAAACGAGTACTCGGAGAGGGGCGGCATACAAATCTAATAAATTATTATTATGATTATGATTATGATTGTGATTGTGATTGTGATTGTGATTGTGATTGTGATTGTGATTGTGATTGTGATTGTGATTGTGATTGTGATTGCGATTGCGATTATGATTATGAAATAACTGACATGTGCTTATATGGGCAGTCTATATTCTCATATTTTCCCTGTATGCTGCTTTTTGGGATGTTGTCATAGCAGGATGCTGGTAACCCAAAGCAGTGCAAATACAGAATTACTGTTTTGAAGGCAACAGACATTTGCTACTATGGCAAGCATAGGAATGTGGGCATTGGATTTGGTATTGTGTACTGTACTGTTTTTTATTATTGTTGTGAGCCGCCCCGAGTTTGCGGAGAGGGGCGGCATATAAATCCAATAAACCTAACCTAACCTAACCTAATGTGGGGGAACACCAGCAATTTATTTTCATGAAGGAAAGAAGATAGATGAGTTAAGGACAGAATAAACTTTTCAATGGCTTCGAAGCACTGATAGGTGACTAATTAGCTGATCACAGCTTGCAAGTTATTAAGCAAATGAAACGGCCTCCTTTCTGAAATTTTAGGTGTTCCATCACTGAAAGTTTTCAAGAAAAGACCGGGAAGCCATTTATTTGGGAAGGTCTAAGCACTCCTGCACTGGGCAGAAGATTGGATTAAAAGACCTCCTAAATCCTTTCCGATCCTATGATTGAATATGATTGTTTTGATAATCAAATAGATCTGATAATGAAAGATCAATGTCAAATACGTTTTAACTGAATATTAAAAGCTAGGAAACATTATCTGATCTTTTCTACTTTTCTACTCATTTAAAAAAGAAAAGGAAATTAATGGAAGACCCATCTGTCTGTCGTCTCCTTTCTCAGGTTTCTAGGAAGCTGGAATAGATCAGGTTTCCATTAAACTATATCTAGATAATGTAATATACCCAAATATGCCCATGTTACACCAACACTCCGCAGTCTGCATTGATTGCCGATCAGTTTCCGGTCACAATTCAAAGTGTTGGTTATGACCTATAAAGCCCTTCATGGCACCGGACCAGATTACCTCAGGGACCGCCTTCTGCTGCACAAATCCCAACGACCAGTTAGGTCCCACAGAGTGGATCTTCTCCGGGTCCCGTCAACTAAGCAATGTCGCCTGGTGGGACCCAGGGGAAGAGCCTTCTCTGTGGTGGCCCCAGCCCTCTGGAACCAACTCCCCCCAGAGATTAGAACGGCCCCCACCCTCCTTGCCTTTCCTAAACAACTTAAAACCCACCTCTGCCACCAGGCATGGGGGAATTGAGATCCTCTTTCCCCCTAGGCCTTTACAATTCTATGCATGGTATGTATGTATGTATGTTTGGTTTTTATATTAATTGATTTTTAATCATCAATACCAAATTACTATTGTACACTGTTTTATTGTCGCTGTTAGCCGCCCCGAGTCTCTGGAGAGGGGCGGCATACAAATCCAATAAATAAATAAATAAATAAATAAATAAATAAATAAATAAACGAACGAACGAACGAACGAACGAACGAACGAACGAACGAACGAACGAACGAACGAACGAATAAATAAATAAATAAATAAATATCTTCAGGGATTGTATCACATACAACTCTGGAAATGAGTAAATGTGCCAACTGCCAAGAAGAGTCCTTTTCTTTTTCTCTCTCTTCCTTTGATATTCTTTTGGCCATGTTTATACAACATTGATGACCATAGAAACATAGAAACATAGAAGACTGACCTCATGATCCATCTAGTCTGCCCTTATACTATTTTCTGTATTTTATCTTAGAATGGATCTATGTTTATCCCAGGCATGTTTAAATTCAGTTACTGTGGATTTATCTACCACGTCTGCTGGAAGTTTGTTCCAAGGATCTACCACTCTTTCAGTAAAATAATATTTTCTCATGTTGCTTTTGATCTTTCCCCCAACTAACTTCAGATTGTGTCCCCTTGTTCTTGTGTTCACTTTCCTATTAGAAACACTTCCCTCCTGGACCTTATTTAACCCTTTAACATATTTAAATGTTTCGATCATGTCCCCCCTTTTCCTTCTCTCCTCCAGACTATACAGATTGAGTTCATTAAGTCTTTCCTGATAAGTTTTATGCTTAAGACCTTCCACCATTCTTGTAGCCCGTCTTTGGACCTGTTCAATTTTGTCAGTATCTTTTTGTAGGCAAGGTCTCCAGAACTGAACACAGTATTCCATAGCCTATTATTTACCTCAACTTTGTTGCCTGCTGCATGCTATTAGGCATATGAGCCGGGGTGGCACAATGGTTAGAGCGCAGAACTGTAGGCTACTTAAGCTAACTGGTAGCTGTAGTTCAGCAGTTCAGATCTCACCACTGGCTCAAGGTTGATTCAGCCTTCCATCCTTCTGAGGTGGGTAAAATGAGGACCCAGATTGTTAGGGGCAATATGCTGACTCTGCAAAATTGCTTAGAGAGGGCTGTAAAGCACTATGAGGGGGCATATAAGTATAAGTGCTAAGTGCTATGTTCTAAACCCCATGCATCTATAGCGCCTGCTGGTGGGAGGGGAGGCTGAAATGTGCCTCAGGATGTTACAATGCAAACTGTCCCTGACATATTTGTAGGGGCAACTTGAACATGAAAGGGCAGAGCTTAACCACCACAACAAAATACATATGTCATCACTCTGGTATTGATGATGAGCTATCATTCAGCAGTCAAAATTACTGCTCTCCAAGCCTTAGAAGATTCTCTCCTGTCTCATTTTATTTCACCAGAAGGGGGAAAGGAGAAAAAAAACCTCTCAGGGGTTCACAAAAGCTGTAGTAGGCTATAGGATGTTCTCTCTTTCTAAAGATCAGAATTAATTAATTGCTGAAGCCTTATGAAATCAGAACTGCAAAGAATTTGGCAAAGGGCCACATATAAGCTCCATTTTAACACACTTGATTTAATATTTAAGATGTCTAAAGTTTAACTATTGAAAGCAAAAGTGGGATAATAAACACAGCCTATCTAGTGGGGTCACTCAATGTGTTTTGCAGTATACCTTTCACTGTTTTCATTCTATTTAACTATAAACTCCTGAGGTGCTATACAGTATAGAAATAAGAGACTACTAGCAAGGTAAATTTAGGCTAATGCTGCCTCCCAGTGGTTACAAAGCCTTATCACGATATCCTGAAACTAAAGCATAAATAAGAGTCAATGTTTTATTTAAATTACCCTAAAGTTTCATTTACCCGGAAGGTCAGACCCCTATATTGACAGACCTCAATATTTATTTATTTAGCATTTGACACAGATAGAGCATATGGCATAGAGTAATAAAAATATATAGAAGGACCACATAACACTATAGTACATGTATGATGGAAATAAGTAATCCATTGTATAATTCAAGAAGTTATATATAAATCACAGGTTACATTTTAAAATACATTGATCTACAAGAATAGAATAAGTGTTATATATATTAATATCTTCTAAGCCATTTATCCAATTATGCACAATATTTATTACTTGGAGTAAGTCTGTTTCTCCTCCTGTATAATTCTCAAATGGCAGTTAGTTGTTATGTCATGGATAGCGAACTTGCTGCATCATGTTGCCATAATGTAACCTTTTGTGATGTTTTTCCCATTTGCAAGTGCGGTGTGGGCATGGCCTGTGTGTGATGCATTCAGCCCGCAGGTCACCAATTTGACACCCCTGCCTATGTGATCCAAGGTCCGACAAGGAGCACCACTGATTGGCTTTGGGAAAACAGACTTGATTGCCTAGGAATTGTGGCTACATGAAGATTGTGGAGCAGAGGGGAAATAGGGGGTTACAGTGTTCCCTCGATTTTTGCGGGCTCGAACTTAGCAAAAAGTCTATACCACGGTTTTTCAAAAATATTAATTAAAAAATACTTCACGGTTTTTTTCCATATACGTTTTTTCCTGCCCGATGACGTCATATGTCATCACCAAATGTTCGTCCACCTTTAATAAATATTTTTTAAAATAAACTTTAATAAATAAACATGGTGAGTAATAATCTAAATGGTTGCTAAGGGAATGGGAAATTGCAATTTAGGGGTTTAAAGTGTTAAGGGAAGGCTTGTGATACTGTTCATAGCCAAAAATAGTGTATTTACTTCCGCATTTCTACTTCGTGGAAATTCGACTTTCACGGACAGTTTCTGAATGCATCCCCCGCGAAAATTGAGGGAACACTGTATTTGGGATCCCTAAACTGCAATCAAAGAAATCATCCTTCTGTTTCCTTCAAAACAGCACTATTTAAAATCCTAGTAAACAAGACAAGTGGCTCCTTTGCATAAGAAACTTAACTGGGATGTGGGGAAATTAATTTTTCATATGAACTCCTCCACTCCTTTCAGCCTCCTGTTTATCCTCTCCATCCTCACCATGTTCATGCGGGAGAGAAGAAAATGACAAAATGGCAAGAAACGTTGATGTCCCTTTTTTTTTTCCAGGTTATCTCTAGGACTTAGACTCTTCCCTAAATGGGGGAAAAGGTTTGTCAACCCCCACCTATGTTTTTGAAGACAGCTGAAGAGATGGAACTACATTGTCTCCAAAGGACTTTTCAATTATTGGCCTACAAAAGGAGGCGAGTTCCTCATGAGTGTCACTTTGCAAAGTTTCCCTAAAACAAAGAACAATGAATGACAAATCGACTTTCGCTGTATCATGAGCTTGGATTTCTGTTTCATTGTCTTCACCAGGAGTGGGTGCTACTTACCTTCTCCTTAGGTTCACATCGCGACGGAAGTGCAAGTTTTGCGTGCAACCAAATTAGCTTTTCCCACATGTGCAGAAGCAAAATCAAAGATGGTTGCACCCACGGACTGGCGCCAACAATACCGGGTTCATAACATCGCTACCAGTTTATTAATGGTTCTAAAGAACCAGTTAGAACCAGTAGGAACCCACCTCTGGACTCTTCATGGTAAGATACCAGGATATTTGTCTACTTCTTATCCAACAAAGTTTTGTGACTAAATAAATTGAAGAATGGTCTCTTTTTAAGAAAGAAATGCTGTAGGCTGATCTGGAGAAAAATCTTACTTTTTGTGATGACAAGTTGTCGGGGCTTACAGGATCAGCCTCTGCAAAGGATGTGGAAACAAGTACCATTTTAGAACAGATTAGAATCATTATGACATTGAAAAACATTTTTAGAAATGTGAAGGAGCTATAGTGAAAACTCCAGGGACTACAGTACAAGGTGATAAAACTGTAGGGATGGACAGGTAATGAATTGCAGAACTCCAACTCTTAATAAGAACTAGCAGTATTTTGGCACTATATCCGACAGAAAAAAACCATATAGTTATATATATAGGCTGAACAAGGCCGAAATGGTGCCATCCTAGTCTCCCTTAATTTTAAAATTTCAGCAAAAAAACATGTTATATATATATGTCACATGTTTTTTTGCTGAATTTGAAAATTAAGGGAGACTAGGATAGATCTATTTCGGTCTTATTTTGGCCTCATCAGCTAGCCATACCCTCACTGGGACTTGAACCTGCAACCACCTTTGCCTTGTAAGGCAGAGAATTAACCTCTAGGCTACAGTATCCAATCCCTTCAGCTCTGCACCAGGGAAGGGTTACATATTTTTGTGTCAAATCACCCTGGTGTATTGAATATATATACAGTGATACCTCGTCTTACAAACCCCTCGTCATACAAACTTTTCAAGATACAAACCCGGGATTTAAGATTTTTTTGCCTCTTCTTCCAAACTATTTTCACCTTACAAACCCAAGCCGTCGGCACTGGGATGCCCTGCCTCCAGACTTCTGTTGCCAGCAAAGTGCCCATTTTTGAGCTGCTGGTGTTTCCCTGAGGCTCCCCTCCATGGGAAACACCACCTCCAGACTTCCGTGTTTTTGCGATGCTGCAGGGGAATCCCAGCAGCGCAAAAATGGGCACTTCACTGGCAACGGAGGTCCGCAGGTAGGGTTTCCCAGCGAGGGAAGCCATCGAGATAGAAAAATATCCCCAAAGTATGAACAAACGTGATGATACCTCCCACCTACCAGACATCTGGAAACCAGCCCTCATTAACAAACGTATCCCAGCCATACAAACTGAAACAACACTCAGAACACACATTGCAAAACAACTAAGTAGCCTGCAAGCTCCAACTACTCAGGCTATCACCCCTAATCCACAATTATTAACTAATCAGCATACCTCAGTTACATCAACGACCCCAGGTGTTACCCCACTGACTCACCAGGAGGTTTCTACACAGCAGGCAATTGCTGAGCCATCAAACCACACCCAGCCACCAGTATTTATAGAGGGAAGGCAGCTCAGGTCTCGCTGTGTTCACCCTAGAACAAGGACAGAAGCACCAGCCTGAAGATGACGAGTGGGACCTCGTCAAAACGAAGAAACCCGAATATGCCAAGACCATCATATATATACATTTCTGAGGTAAACAAGAACTCTCTTTCATGGTAAAAGGACAATTTTTAGCAATAGAACATGTGTAACATACAGGGACCTTGGTGGTCTCCTAGTCCAATTCACTGTTCAGGTATCAGACACAACACCATTTTAGACAAATTATTGTCCACTCTCTTCTTTAAAACCTCCAGTGATGGAGCATTGGCTTTTTGGGTGATTGTAGCACATATTTATGTTGGTGGCTAGCTCATATTTAAGTAGCTATTCACTAGGACTCCTAGATCCCTGTCACAGTTACTTGTATTGAGCCAGGAACCACCTATTCTATACCTGTGTGGTTGTTTTTTTGTTTTTTCTTGCCTAAGTGTAAAACCTTACTTTTTAACCATTGAATTTCTTTTTGTTGAATAGAGCCCAGTCTTCAAGTCTTTCAAGATCCTTCTGGACCTTTAGCCTACGCACAAGGTATCTGCGACAATACTTCTGGCTAATGAAGATTGTGTAAGAGTCAGGAAATTTGCATCTCCTATTTTAGCTGAATACTGAAGATGCATTTCTTCTCCGTTTGTCAGGTTCTTAATGATGTTATTACTCTGCAAAGGAAGAGTTGATTAGAAGTCTCTCTGAGATTCTCCCTTATGGAGTTTTCAATTCATTTTCATATTTAATTGGGAAAGCTGCTTCCAAGCAGAAATTTTCCTTGATCCCCCAAGGTGATGAAATTATAGCCTTGATTATTCTTGTAAGATGGTAGAACTTGCTGGGTGTCCCATACATACAGTCATATTGATGTTACTATCCAAAATAAAATTATACCAAGACAGGACAAGACTTACTGCTATTTAAGACAAAAGCAATATTTATTTATTTATTTACTTTAAATTCTGCTTTTATATATAGCAGAAAGAGTGTTGGTCCTAGAACGCTGCCTTGGGGAACACCATTATTAACTGTTGCTAAGTTTGATGTAGCATTTCCAATTTTAACTATTTGTTGCCTGTTTGATAGGAATGCAGCTATCCATTTGTGCAAAGATCCAGAAATGCCGTAAGAACTTTGTTTTAACAGAAATTTGTCATACACCACAGAATCAAAGGTTTTGAAGACATCTATGTAGATTGCATCTATTGCTTTACCCTGGTCAAGATGAGAGGTCCAAATATTTTTGGACTACGGAGAGGGGCGGCATACAAATCTGATAAATAAATAAATAAATAAATAAATAAACAAATAAATAAATAAATAATAAATACAAACAAACAAACAAACAAACAAACAAACAAACAAACAAATACAGGACACATTTTTCCTGAAGCCAAATTACTTATTAGAGAGTAGTTTATTTGTCACTAAGTGGAGGGGGATAGAAATTTCTTTCAATATAAGTATTTGTTGCAAATATCTAAATAGCAGCTGAAATGGCACAGACCTGCCATGTAATAATGTAATAATTATCCTGTCCCCAATATGCTTCTTCTTGTGAAACCTATTTAGAGGCAGCACTGCTATAGGATAACATGGCCACAATAGCACAACACACACTTGTTACCATATGGCCTAGAAAAAAATGGCCTAGTTAAGCCCATTCGCTTGGCATAAGAGTTTCCCTATCTACAATGCCTTGGCACTTAGACAACACAACTAGACGATTCTGTCTTTCCTGCAAATATCTCTGTTGCTAGGATACCAGCTCAGGGGGATGCTAGGTTTGATGCCACTCTCTCCTTCTGCCTGGAACTGTTGTCAGAGTCAATTGCTCAATAATAAAAGCTAGCCCTAATTTAGCCACTGTTAGTATGATTAAAATCCAACTCTTTTAAAAGAAAAGCTTGCGTACTTATTACTCTATAGGCTCTCTTTATTTTTATTTTTATATTTTTCCCATTAGTAGAAAAATAATGGTAGCACTCTGTGAAATATAGAAAATCAATCCATTTCCAAAAATCTCTATCCCAATAAAGCAGAATAAAGCAGGCAACGCAGGAAACACACATCTGCCCAGTCAAAATTCTTCCCACCCCAAACTAGCAAGGCAGAAAATCCATGAACACAGTGCTGCATCTTTAATATCTTCTTCACAAAATAATATGCAATGAAAAAAAAATGCTGCCTCTTCATGTCCCAAAATCTGTGGCCTGGTGTATCTGCCTCTGTGACTAGATTTCATATGTGGTACTAAATACATCTTGCTTACCTATGGTTGATTTAATAAAACTCAATTTGCTTGGTGGCTCCATGCAATACATTAGGCCATAATTTATCTACCAGAATGGCTTAGCTCACACAATACTGTAACACCTTCCCCCTTTTAGTCTCAGAATTTTATACAAATCCAGTTTTTATCTGAATGTAGAGCTGGTTCTAATTATTCAAGAGTGGAAATCAAAGCAAACAGTATTACAATGATAAACAGTGAATACAAAAGCCGAGAAAATACATTCCAATGCTATCTTGAAATAAAAGTATAATGCAATTTTTTTAAAAAAAGAAAAGATAAGAAGTGCATTTATTGGCAAAAGAAAACTTAATCCTTTAGTCCCAAATCATCATTTTGTCTTAAATGATGGGGATTGAATTCAGTGTCCAACTAGTAGCCAAAAAGAGTTGAATGATGAGAAAAAAAAACATGATACAGGCTACAAGAATAGATGAAAAGGGTGATGGAAGCAGGGTTAATGACAAATTTGGGGAACACAATGAAAAGCGTCTTTCACTAAGAGTGGTGTGATTGGGTTCCCATTAGCCACAAGAAGACACACTGCCCAGGTCCTCTGCAATGGTGGGTTGTAAATTATTTTGCTACCAGTTCATTGTACATGCGCAGAAGAGTCCCAGGCAGGTGGGTAGAGCCTCCCATCCCTGGCACTACCTGTTCTAAGAACCGGTCCAAATCAGGAGCAACCCATCACTGGTCCTGTGAAAGTTTTATCAAAAGCCAAGACAAGAGTCTACGGAGAGGGGCGGCATACAAATCTAATAAATAAATAAGTAATCTGAAAATAAGAAAATAAAATTATAAAACACATACTTTTGGCAACATTACATATGAAAAAAATTGTTAGGCATATGGATAAAAACAAGGAAGCAACATTATATTAGAGTCCCCAAATGGTTATCAGTAACTGAAGCAGTAATATACCCGAACCTATTAGATATCAACAAAATAGTAACATATGAACACTTATTAGATGAACGTAAAGAGCTGATGCCGAAACAAACACTCAAAGAAAAAGGAATTAATCTTGATTGGTGGCACTATCTGCAGGTCCAATCGAAATATAAGGAGAACAAAATAAAAGATGGATTTCAAAAAACCAATGACCTAGATGGGAGACTCATTGGTACTAATGAAAAAATGATCTCTAAATTATATAACTTTTAACTCCAATATAATATGCTTGATGAGGAGGTAAAACGCTCTATGATTGCGTGGGCGCAAAATTTTGGCTACCCAATAAATTTAACTGAATGGGGGGAAATTTGGAATGTCAATTATAAACTAACATTGGCAAGATCATATAAAGAAAACTTATACAAAATGTTTTACAAATGGAACCTTCCTCTGGACAATTGGCCAGTATGTTTCTGAAACTCTCCCCTAACTGTTGGAAGCTCAAAAACGGTTTAGAAACTTACTACCACCTATAGTGGACAGCAATTATATTACTGTAAATAAGTAAGGATAATTTGTGGCAGTTCATAGCTTGTATACATTTGCATGTCAGCCTGGGTCCATCATATAGAGTAGGTAAAATGTCCGGTATGCTGAAGGCAATATCAGGTTATGTATCTTTAGGAATCATTTTAATTATCCTAAAATGCTTTGGGATATGAAAGCCAAGAAACACTTTAGAAAATTAGGATTATTGGGCCTAAAGTAGTTATACTGGGTGCTTCAGAATTATAGCATAGATCCAGAAAGTCTATGAACTTGGGTGTATCCATTACATTGGATACTGGTACAAAAATAAGAAGGAAGATTATCTAGATTTATGAGCTCCTATCTATGCTGACAGTCTTCTTATGGAATTACATGGGCCAGAGTGCAAATAAACTAGCTACCATCACTTCTAATTTGAGCTCAGTTTCTTACAAATAGATCTGCAAAGTGCCAGTTTAATATTGTATCTTGCACCATTTTAGTAGCACTTTTTTTAAAAAAATGACCCAGTTAGTAGCAGGTGTTGTGCAAATACTTTTTACCAAATTACATAAGCATTCTAAAAATATGAATATGCCCCAACTATTACAACAAAAATATAAAAATAGAAAATTATACCAATTCTAGCCCATTTAAAGTACTGTACTAGGATAGATGAATAGATATACTTCTGATGTATGTTCTCCTTACTTTTAGAATGTGCATAGCAAAGATGATAATCCTTTACTATGACAGTTGCCCTGTTTCTTTCCCATAATATGATTTAGACAAAATATATATGAAAGATCCTTCTAACACAATAGCTGTTTTTAACAGAATAATTTCTAAACCTTTAAAATGTGTATACACAATAATCCTAATTTACTTGGGCAAACATTTCATTTGCTAACATTATGCAAAATTATAGTTTGCTGGATCATGGTTTACAAATGGATGAATTCACATAGAAAAATGAACAAACCACAAAATGGCTTAGCAAATTGTATGTTCTTACAATTAATGTGTTTTAGTACTTTGAAGGTTGCATCTTTGAGGTTAATTAACGTATCTTCTAATTAAACTTGAGACATTGCAATATTTCCCTATAGAGTGACCAAATACCTCTAAATTACAGGTATAGCATTCTTCTACGTACAATGATAGTATAATATAAGACAGAGATGACAAACCTATGACACAGGTGGCATGCAGAGCCATATCTGTTGGCACACGATCTGTTTTCCTAGCTCAGTTCCAAAGTGCATGTGTGCTAGCCAGCAGATTTTTGGCTTCACAGAGGCTCTGGGAGGGCATTTTTGGCTTCCAACGAGCCTCCGGAGGTGGGTGGGGCATTTTTACCATCCCCCAGCTCCAGGGAAGTCTTTGGAGCCTGGGGAGGGCGAAACACAAGCCTATTGGCCTCACCAGGAGTTGGGAAACAGGCCATTTCTGGCCTCCAGAGGGCCTATGGGGGGATGGGGCAAGCTGTTTTTGCCCTCCCCAGGCATTGAATTAGGGGTGTGGGCACTTGCATATGAGCAATAGTGCACACCTATGTTCTGTCGGCACCTGAGGAAAAAAAGGTTCGCCATCACTGATATAAGAAATATCAATTCAGGTTGACTAAGTCTTCCATCCTTCCAAGGTCAGTAAAATAAGGATGCAGATTGTTGAGGGCAATATGCTTACTCTCTGTAAAATGCTTAGAGAGGGCTGTGAAGTACTGTGAAGCGGTATATAAGTCTAAATGCTATTGCTATGTGATCATTCTTTTTACAATACAGGTAGCCTTGACTTATGACCGCAATTGAACCCAACATTTGTTAAGTGAGTTTTGCCTCATTTCCCAACATTTCTTGCCACAGCTGTTCCGTGAATCACTGCAGTTGTTAAGTTGTTAATATGGTTGCAAAGTGAATCTGGCTTCCCCATTGACTTTGCTTGTCAGCAGGTTGAAAACGACAACTCTCATAAATATGAGACAGTTGTCAAATGTCTGAATTTTGATCACATGACTACAGGGAGGCTGCAATGGTTATAAAAATAGTCACAAATCACTTCTTTCAGTGCTGTCACTAAATGAACTGTTCTAGGTTGAGGACTACCTGTACTGTGGTATGTGAAGAAAAGAAAGGCCTAACTCTGTGGGATGAGTAATAGTTTGGAGAAGTGGGGAAGACATTTCTACAATACCAAAGGGCCAGGCAAGTAATAACGGATGGAAACTGACCAAGGAGAGATTCAACCAGGAAATAAGGAGGAACTTTCTGACAGTGAGAGCGATCAACCAGAGGAACAGCCTGCCTGCGGAGATTGTGGGAGCTCCTACACTTGAGACTTTCAAGGGGAGAATGGACTGCCATTTGTCAGAAAAAGTGTAGGGATTCCTGCTTGGGTGGAGAACTGGACTACATGGCCTACAAGTTCCCTTCCAAATCTAATAATAATAATCTAATCTAAAACATAATCTAATCTAAAACAGAGTTGGGGGCCTGGAAGTGGAAGAAACATGTTCAGTTTCTTCCACTTCCAGCTTCAACCACAACAACACAAGAGCACACAACAGATTTAAAGTTAATATTAACCGCTGCAAACTTGACTGTAAAAAATATGACTTCAGTAACCGAGTTGTCGAAGTGTGGAACTCATTACCAGACTCCATAGTGTCATCCCCAAACCCCCAACAATTTACCCTTAGATTATCTATGGTTGACCTATCCAGATTCCTAAGAGGTCAGTAAGGGGCGAGTACAAGTGCACTAGAGTGCCTTCCATCCCCTGTCCTATTGCTCTCCTATATCTCCTATACCTTTCTTCTATTCCTATATCTCTTCTTCTGTTCTTTCATTGATATGTTCTATTACTGTATCTTCCTTTCTAGTCTTTCTTAAATATATTTTACTATGAATATCTCCTCTATAACCTTCATCACGTATTTTACTATGTGTGTATATATATATACCCACTAAAAACCCTCATTGTGTATTGGACAAAATAAATAAATAAATAAGTTTCTGTTGGAGAGCAGGTTAAAATTATCTTTTCCCCCCCTCCCACCAAGAAGCATCACACAATGAGAGGACAGGAGAGATGCACCCATGTTATCAGAAGAAGGAGAAATTGGTGGTATAATAGTTGACTCAGGGGTTGTATTCACTTACCTTTCATACCGCTTCGCAATGTGAGCACACAAACACACACACACACACACACACACACAAGCTTTGCTCACACACACCTCGTCCGTGCATGCGCAAAGTCTTCTGCACATGTGCACAGCATCAAAAATGTGACATGCTTACATCCAGGCAGATGCACAAGGACACCCACAGTCAGCGCTACTGGTTCACCCAATCCGGATAGAAACAGCTGAATACCATCACTGGGTTGAATCTGACAAGACACTGCTCAGCCCATACTTAAAGTCCAGAGTTCTGTTTGGAATTTCAAAAATTGTGGTGTAATGTACAGTATATAAAAATATGATTATCTGCATACATTTTGATTGGGAATTTTAGGATTCTGATACTTAGAAAGCTCTCGTGTCGTGTCTACAATATCACACTTTGACGTAGAAGTTCTTTCCCTGAGAAAGAACACAATCTTGAAATAGGTAGGATGTGTAGAATGTTGTCTAATTAAATCATACTGATGAAACTATTTGCATCTGCAGAACAAAGAAGGGAGTTGTTTGCAGCTCCGATTAGAGGAGGACCTCAGATCTGGTGGTGTTATATGAAAGAAGATTGTCACACTGCCTGCAAGCAGACAATTACTTGTGTCATATTTGATTTAATTCTAGTTCTTCAGTAAGTAATTGACTTGGGGGTGGGGGGTTAAAAACAAAATAATGTCTGAAAATAGATTGCTTTGTTGAACCTCCCAATGGTAGGTGGATTCATTTGCTGAATGGCCTCTGTCTATAAGCCTAATCAAGTGCATTGTTATCCAGCTTATTCTGGAGCTTCACCAAAGACCAAGCAATCATGTTTAACTTGATCCTGCTTGTATTTATCAGCATGGAAGAACCATTAGCTTCTCGGAATCTGTCCAAATGCACAAATAATTGCAAAACTACAGCAAAAACTTTGGAACCTTTATTCTGAAAGCAATGTAGTTACTCATACAAGCTTTTAAAAAATGTGATTAGATGGCAAAAGCTATAGCCACATGCCCACCTGGGATAAATTTGATAGCATTCAAGAGAAATGTTGCTCATTATGTAAATAATTGGGTTGCAAACCATTTGTACCGGAGGAAGACATTAGCATATTTGTATAACTGTTTTAATTGAAATATAGTATTAAAAATGTTAACCAATTCAAAATTTTTAGAATAGTCAGGAAAAAACAACTTTCATCTTCCAACTTTTTTTCTGTTTTCTATGCACAGTCTTTCTAGCATCCAGGAATCAAAAACATTTCATTTTACCTTTGCACAATACAGTTAGTCCTCGACTTACAGCAGTTGATTTAGTGACCATTCAACTGCACTGAAAAAAGGGGGACTTATGACCATTTCTCACACATTTTTAAAAAAAATAATTTTTATTGAATATAAACATTAAAAATCATTTAAAAAGACAAACAGACATCAAATAAAACAAACAATACATTTACAAATAAACCTCCTAGGTACTTTTACGGTAAATTGTCTTAACGCTAAATTTTCATTTATATATAATTCATATAAATTGTATTTCCTTTACAGTTTTATCTATAGATCTATTAGTAAGTATATCTATCTATTATATCCAAATTTATAAAATCCAATAGTCATTTTTAACTAAATATCAATATATAAATGTATACATCTTCTTTTTCTTTCTATTCTTCCTTTCAAGCCAGTTATAAAATAAATTCCAAACTTTAAAATATTCTGAGTCCTCTTTCTGGTTTAATTCTATTGTCAACTTATCTGATTCTGCATATTTTAATTTTTAAAAATATAATTATATTGTCGTATAGTACATCACCATGTTTCCAATTTTGTGCCAGGCATATTCTCACTGCTGTAAAAATATGTAGTACTGTATAATATACCAATATTTCTTTTCTATCTTTTGATCCAATATCCCTATCAAGAACACTTCAGGTTTCATATTGATTTTTTGTTCCATTACCTCTTTGAGTCAGATGTACTATCTTTTCCCCAAAAAAATTTATTATTGGGCAGGTCCACCACATGTGATAGTATGATCCATTTTTCTGTTGGCATTTCCAACATTTGGAGTTCATATTTTGATACATTTTGACCAATCTCGCTGGTACATTTTGTAGAGATTTTCCTTATATGAGGCTGCTTTGGTTAATTTATAATTTTTGCTCCAAAATTATCCCCATTGACCCAAATTTATCTTATGTCCAAAAATTTTAGCCCAACTGATCATATTACCATTAACAATGTATTTCTCCATTTTATAATTAGTAAATATTTGTAAATTTTTGTTATCATTTTTCCCCAGGTCCCAATAAGATCTTATCTAATTCTAATTTCTCTTTTGCTATTCCAATTTTCCTTCTATCTTCATTTAATCTGGATTTAATTCAAGATGCTTGGCATTTGATTGCTGAGGTGGTGCAGTGGGTAGAGTGCAGTACTGCAGGTCACTAAACCTGACTGCTAAATCTGCAGGTCAGCGGTTCAGATCTCATCACCAGCTCAAGGTTGACTCAGCCTTCCATCCTTCCGAGGTGGGTAAAATGAGGACCTGGATTGTGGGGGCAATATGCTGGCTCTGTTAAAGAGTGCTCTTGCTAACATGTTGTAAGCTGCCCTGAATCTAAGGAGAAGGACTCACGTGTATGACACTTGCAGTGTCCTGGGGTCAATGGGGAAACCAGATTAATTTAACAACTGTTTTAATAGCTTAACAACTGCTGTGATTCATTTAACAATTGTAAGGGAAATGGAGTAAAACTCACTTAACGAATGTCTCACATTGCAATAGGCATGTTTGGCCCCATTATAGTCGTAAGTTGAGGACTATTTGTAAAGGAAACTGGGGTGGCTGCTGAGGGCATAGTTCCCAACTATATACTATAGTTCTCCAAGTAACTACTGAATCTGAATATACTTAAAACTGCCAAATTTTGGGTAATGAGAACCCATGCATTATTCCTAATTGGTTTCATTAGATTATGAAGGAAAACTGCATCTGAGTCATAATCTTTTGGTGTAGAAATTAGGCTAGTTGGGAAGGTTTAAAATCCACATCCCAACTGTTACTATGTGATGGTTTCTATAGCAATTAACAACCAAGGAGCCAGTTTTGCATGATTTAAACATACCTTCTTAGCAACCACACTTCTTTGAGATTAAGATAACGGTTTTCAGCCTGGTTATCACCTACGTATTTTTTATTTCTACCCTGCAATCTAATAAATATGAGACTGAGTACAGCTTTTATTCTATCTATAGGAGAAGTCCCAAACAGAATTATAATTGAACTTTCTTGGTGATAGGAAAGGAGAATTGGAATGGCCTTATTTTCTCCTCTCACTTCTTCTCTCAAAGGTTGCTTTTGTGGACTATAACCCCAAATTTGGAGAATCATAGTGGATTGTAGGGGAGGATAAATTATTGGACTTTCTTTTTATTGGACTTTTCATTTCACATCTTTCTTCTGCCAGCAAATTACTGGAAGCTATCTATGAATAAGAAAAAAAAACCATTCTATTCTGATTGATTGAATGTAGACAAGAAAATTACCTAGAATCCATTCCACTTATGGAATTAGAAAGCAGTTGTGACAGCTTCCGAATCTAAGAAATCAAAGTCCAATAAATATTGTACATAAGGATATAGTAAATATTTTCTAGCAGCAACTAAAATTTAGAACTACAACTTTGTAGCTGAGCAAACATTTGTATGCAAAATGCCCCAGGCTAAAAGGATTCAAATTCATTTAATGCGCTGGAAAGCAAACTTTACATCAATCCAATCTTTTCCAATTATGTTTCCTCCACATATATTAGGACAATAATTCCCAGTATTCTAGGCCAGTTGTGAATTCTAGGTTGTGAGGGATCTGAAAGATTTGAGAAGGCTGAATTAGAAAACACTGATTTGGTCGCACAAATAATCTGTAAGGCAGCCTTTCCTATTTAAACATTACTTTGTGATAGTAGAATTGGGAATAGCTTTCACACTAAGCTGTTAAATGGTTGTATTCACATGACATACATCACCACAGCAAATAAACAGTAGTTTACTTGATTAGATCAACTGCATAGCTCCATTGTACACTTTGAACAATGATGTATTCACACTGGCTAAATTGATGCACTATATTCGTGATGGCGAACCTATGGCACATATGCCACAGGTGGCACACAAAGCCATAGCTGAGGGCAAGCGAGGCATTGCCCTATGTCAGCTCCAGTGTGCATGTGTGTACTGGCCAGCTGATTTTCAGCTTTCTGGAGGGTGGGAAGAGGCTGTTTTTGCCTCCTCAGGCTACTGGAAATCCTCCACAGCCTATGGATGGCAAAAACGGACCCAATGGGCCTACCAGAAGTTCAGAAATGAAGACAATGAAGATCAGAGACGACAGGGTTGTCAACTGTTGATGTTTTTCAATAGTCCTCTTAGTACAAAAAACAGGAAGCTGACACTTAGAAACATAGAAACATAGAAGACTGAAAGCAGAAAAAGACCTCATGATCCATCTAGTCTGCCATACTATTTCCTGTATTTTATCTTAGGATGGATATATGTTTATCCCAGGCATGTTTAAATTCAGTTACTGTGGATTTATCAACCACGTCTGCTGGAAGTTTGTTCCAAGGATCTACTACTCTTTCAGTAAAATAATATTACTTCTTTGACCATTCCCTCCTTTTAAAATTTTTCCCTGACTTGGAAGGGAGTAAAATGGAACGATGCATTTATTTCAGTCCTATGGCCAACATGACATCGCTTTGTTGCTGGCTAGTTACATTTCCTCAACTCCATAGGAACTTTGGAGGTGGGAAGATAGTGAGTAAACCAGACTTAAAGTTGAGAATGAGTATTAGTATTGTTTCAGAGGCCACAGTGGAGCATACATCAAAATCCGAGGGGCTTATGAGGAAAAGAAGCTGAGAAATAGAGGCTCTAATTAGCAGCTAGAGGAGCTATAATGTATGGGATCGTTTTAAGGCTGTTGAAGGTAGACTTTGGTTCTATCCAAAGTAAAGTTAGCTAGCAAATCTCAGATGGGCAAGCAGTTCCTATTAATTAGGATTTATGGAATGCAGAGTAAGACTGGAATAAGATTTATTGACGCATTCAAGGACATCCCTGAGGAAGAAGAGAGCTGGAGTGGAACAGCATCCTCAGAGTAGAAGCAAAAGAGGGAATCTCTCTGTTATTTATTTTAGGAAGAAAAATCTGAGAAAGTTAACCCTCAGAGAACCAACTTTCTTTCATTCCGAAGGAAACCAGATCTCTTTTGAGCTCAATCTAATCTCCTCTTGGTTAACTGGGTTGACAGTCTCATCAATTAACCTAATCAGCCTAGGCTGTGTCATCAATTAACCTAATTTTCTTGTTCACTTTACATGCTAATCTGCTTCCCATGACCCAATTAAACAAGTTTAGAGAACAAGATCAGCATATTACTGACACAGACAATAAACATAACTCTGACTATTGGGAGGCTGATTTACCACAAGAGTAAAATGTTACTATATCTCTGTATAAGACTATTGTCTTCTCATTTCATATTTACATTTACTTGAAAAACTATTGCATGAAATGTTTTGTTTAAGAAGTTGTTGCAAGATATTTTCTTGTCTTTAAATCTAAAGTGCTATTACAACCTTCTTGGACAATAAGGCAGTACTTATTTCGAAAGTGTGGTGGCAGAAGTGTTTTGGATCTTTTGTGAATACAGCTCCTTTTTAATATTCTTTAACACATCCTCACTTTTTCAGGCTTTTACCTAAACCTGAAAATAGTATCTCTGCTTTAAGAGTTACTTTGTTCATGATAAGCTATATCTAATTCTTATCTAAAAGCCCTTCATTCCTATTGATTCTAAAAGCAGAAGCTATTCACCTTTTGCTTCAATGTCAGTTTTTAGGCTGGTTGCTGTATCGATTGTTATTAGATTCTTCTTTGTATATAAGCTTGGTCCCATTTTTATAATTGTGTTCCTTCACTTTAATCATAAGACATTCCAGATCATTTCCATCATTTGGCAATCAGAGTAGTGACATCTGCATAAGTTATTGATATTACTTCCAATTTTGAAATCAGGTTCATCTAGATTTAATGCAGATTACCTCGGTGCAGGTAGTCCTTGATTTACAATTGATTAACAAATACAGTATTTGAAATTATGATGAACTGTTTAGAAACATATGACCCATCCTCAAAGTTACGGCTACTGCCCCCACCCATTCCTGTGGTCATCACATTTTAGGAACTTGGCAACTGGCTGACATTTATGAACAGTTGCAGCATCCTGCAATCATGTGACCATAAGTTGTAATTATTATTATTTTTGCCAGTTTAAAAAAAACCAGAAGAATTGATTCACTTAATAACTATGTGATTTGCTTAACAACTGTATTGACTCACTTTATGACCATTGTAAAAATGATCATTGAATTAGGTCACATGGTGCCCCAATGTACAATCACAATGACTTACGAATAAAGCTTCTCGCTTCACTGGTTAGCAATAGCAATAGTACTTACATATAGTGATGGGCTACCAAAATTTTTACTACCACACTGTGGGCGTGGCTTATGCATTTTGTTTCAACATCTTTCAGTGCAAATGGGGTGTTCTGGGTTGGAGCTCCATTTTTGCTACCCCACTGCGTCCCCCCTGATTATCTACTATATAAAGTGTATGTACATACACACATGCACAGCTCTTCTAAAATTATACACAGTCAACCTCATTTACTACAATAGAAAAGAAAAACATACCCAGAGCCCAGGAGGGAAAGAAAGAAAAAAAAAATCAAAATTTTGCTACCGATATTGTGTACCTGACCGTACCCATAGGAGCCCACCACTGCTTACATACCACTTTACAGTGTTTTAGAGCCCCCAACAAGAGTCAGCATATTGCCCCCAACAATTTCGTTCCTCATTTTACTGATCTCAGAAGGATGGAAGCCTAAGTCAACCTTGAGCAGTAAGAATCAAACTGCTGGCCATTGGCAGAATTAGCCTGCAATATTCAATTCTAACCACTGCACTACCACAGTTATTTATCACATAAGAATGGAGTTATCATTCTTTAATTCAAATTCAAATTTATAGAAGGCAGCCTCATAGTAAAAGTTTAAAGATGCTGATGGAAAGTTAAATAGAAATGGACTGATACAAATAATATATATTAAACAACAACTATAATAATCTTTACTAAGATCACAAATTACACTAAACCATAACATTATTTGGTTAATTTTTATTTAAGCCGTGATGTGTAAACATGATATTAATTTATAAACCATAATTTATGGCTTAATGCAATGATATGTATACTTAGCCAACATCTGAATTATTTACTGTGTCTAGCAGGATTGCTTTTATGGATTTATAAGGAAAAGTAAGAGATAGAAGCCAGGTTTTCTGAAAGACAGTTACTTCAAATATATTTCTATATGACGTTTAAAAAAATTGAATACAGGTAATCCTCAACTTACAAAGTTCATTCAGTTACAAGGTTACAGCACTGGAAAGTGTGACAGTTTTCACATTTAAAACCTTTATGGTATTCCCATAATTATGTGATCAAAATTCAGATGCTTTGCATCTGACTCATATTTATGATGGTTGTAGTATCCCAGGCTCATGTTATCACTTCTTGTGACCTTATGATGAGCAAAGGCAATGGAAAAGCCAGATTCACTTAACAACAGTTTTGCTAATGCAATAACTGCAATGATTCAGATAATAACTGTGGCAAGAGAAGTCATAAAATGAGGTAAAATTCACTTAATAAATGTCTCACTCAACAACACAAATGTCCTATGTTGAGGATGCCATTACATATGGAATCACAATCTTTTTTTACTTTCTAAATGAAATAAAATCAGTTCCTCCCACTATTAATAAACTAACAGCATTAGACAACTAGATCAAAGACATTATTCTGCCATATCAAAAATTCCTCTCAAAGGAGTGCCACTTTCTAAAAATAAACAGGACCAGTCACAGTGAATAAAAATCATAGACTCAGCAGACAACTGGCACTATGCCTTTGCTCAGTTTTTAAAAAAAAGCTTCCTCCAAATCAATGTAATTGCTGATGTTTTCAATTTTCAGTATGTACTTGAGCAAAACCAACTAACCTACTGAAGAAGGAACTGAAGTTCTAGGAACTAATGCATAACTAGAATCCTTTTTGGATATGGAACAAAAACTGAAACTCTTTGTAAACAACTGGGGTTACTGGAAGTAAGTAATAATTACAAAAGATGAATTTTTGAAACAAATGTTTTTAAAAAGACAATAAATCAGATCAATTGTTGGCTTATCAACTGAAAACAAGAGAAAACAATTATCACTTCTATTTGGAATAGCAACAGATGTGTTTCAATGATGAAGGACTTAACAATTGAAACATTATTCTAAATTATATAATACATATTAAATATAAAACAGTCTGAAGAATATTTGGGGGGGAAATACCACTTACAAAAGTTGCAGAAAAACAAAAGGGATTATTAAAGAGAAGCAGTGACACAAAAATTAAAATTGAATAAATCTCGAAAAAGCTTTTGAAATGTACATACAACCTACTTAGAATTGTAGAGAACTATTCTACTAATTATTATAAGTCATAAAGTTCTCATAACAATTCTTGCTTATGGACTAAATAGACTTTTAACTGAATTGATCAGATTGAATCTAAAAAAACATGCCACAGAAATTACAGATCATTTTGGGGAGACATACAGGGTTATTTTTGGCAAACTATGATTCAGAATGCAAAAAAGGTAAAAGATTGTACAGTATAATTAAATGGATACAGAATCTGAACAAAATAATTGAAATACAATTGGGAATATCTATGACAGAAAAATAGCACATTTAGAATCAATATACCCTTGTAGAAAATTGTGTTTAGATTTGCCGTGTCAAGCATTAGGGAAGTCAGAAGATTCAGGCAGTTCAAATGAGTATGAAAAATTATTGCAAACTTAAGCTTTCTACAAGACTCTGACCAATTGGCAGTCAAGGGAAATATGCGGGAGATAAGGGAAGCCTTCAAGGTGGGTTGGATTAATGTGCAGATTTATATCAAGGTCATTTTTTTCTTGTCAATTTTACAGTACTTTATAATTTTGCTGTTTCTTTATATCCATTTAATAATAATTAAATTTAAAATTTAAAAATAAGCATTTAATAAATAAAAATTATTTAAAAACAAATAGAATGTTAAGCTTAGGTAATGAGCACATTAGACACTAGTGCGGTGGTTCTCAACCTGGGGATCGGGACCCCTTTGGGGGGTCCAAGGACCATTTCACAGGGGCCGCCTAAGACCATCAGAAAAGACAAATTTCCCATGGTGTTAGGAATTAAAGCCTCTATTCTGGCACCTTGGAACATATTTTTACAATCCAACCAATCAGGCGTTTACAGTGGGGGGTGTCCCTCTGACCTTCCTGCCAATCAACTTAAAACTCTGTTGGGAGAATAGGTGCTAGACTTATGGCTGGGGGTCACCACAACATGAGGAACTGTATTAAGGGGTCGTGGCATTAAAAAGGTTGAGAATTACTGCACTAGTGAGTTTTCAGAAGTACAGCAACTACCTATATCAGGGGTGAGATCCTTTGAAGTCTGCTTTGAAGTTTGCATGCTGCAGGCACATTATTATTATTATTATTATTATTATTATTATTATTATTAATTAGATTTGTATGCCGCCCCTCTCCGGAGACTCGGGGCGGCTAACAGCAATAACAAGACAGTATACAATAATAACCCAATACTAAAAACAATTAAAAACCCATTATTATAAAAACCAAACATACATACAGACATACCATGCATAAAATTGTAACGGCCTAGGGGGAAAGAGTACCTCAGTTCCCCCATGCCTGGCGGCAGAGGTGGGTTTTAAGTAGCTTACGAAAGGCAAGGAGGGTGGGGGCAATTCTAATCTCTGGGGGGAGTTGGTTCCAGAGGGCCGGGGCCGCCACAGAGAAGGCTCTTCCCCTGGGTCCCGCCAAGTGGCATTGTTTAGTTGACGGGACCCGGAGAAGACCCACTCTGTGGGACCTAACTGGTCGCTGGGATTCGTGCTGCAGAAGGCGGTCCCTGAGATAATCTGGTCCGGTGCCATGAAGGGCTTTATAGGTCATAACCAACACTTTGAGTTGTGACTGGAAACTGATCGGCAGCCAATGCAGACTGTGGAGTGTTGGTGTATCATGGGCATATTTGGGAAAGCCCATGATTGCTCTCGCAGCTGCATTCTGCACGATCTGAAGTTTCCGAACACTTTTCAAAGGTAGCCCCATGTAGAGAGCGTTACAGTAGTCGAGCCTCGAGGTGATGAGGGCATGAGTGACTGTGAGCAGTGACTCCCGGTCCAAATAGGGTCGCAACTGGTGCACCAGGTGAACCTGGGCGAATGCCCCCCTCGCCACAGCTGAAAGATGTTTCTCTAATGTGAGCTGTGGATCGAGGAGGAGGCCCAAGTTGCGGATCCTCTCTGAGGGGGTCAATGATTCTCCCTCCAGGGTAATGGACAGACAGATGGGATTGTCCTTGGGAGGCAAGACCCACAGCCACTCTGTCTTGTCTGGGTTGAGTTACCATGCAGCACTGAAAAAAAGAGCATTTTGAAGCCATTAGTGTCTGCAAAGGTAAGTAGAACAGCGAGGGATCAGCTGTGCCACATGATCTAGACTGCGCAGCACAGCTGTATTGTCACACAGCTGATAATCGGATATGTCGGTTCTCCCAAACCGGTAGCATTTTTTACTAATGGTTTAGGTGAATTGGTACAGTAGCATTTCACCTCTGATCTATGTCAAATTGGTTGCCAAAAGAAATAGAAAGGCAGAAGTTATCAGGAAAATAATACGACATGGAGCAGATCCCTAAAGTTGAAGCTAGTTTCAATCTTGTATTGCTTGTAATGTAGCATTAGCATCCTGCACCTTTTTAAAAAGGCAACAAGCTGATCTGAGTCCTTTTTTGAGGACAAGGAAATAAAAGTTGCTTAGCAACCCTTTTTCTCCTTTAGCTTCTGTTCAGAAACCTGCTTTCCTACATGCGCAAAAGCCTGGGAGTAGGAATCATATACAACAAAATTGAAAACCTATACAGTATCAGATAAATATTCAGAGCTTCTTCAAAATCAAGTGTGATGTCAATGTGCACTTTTTAACTAATTATGTACTTGCTTGAATGATATCTTCTAAAAATGTCACTAAGTTATACCAACTTGGCTGTAAATTATTATGATATATAGGTAGTCCTTGACTTATAACAGTTCTTTTAGTGACCATTCAAAGTTACAAAGGTGCTGAAAAAATGACTTATGATCATTTTTCACAGTTACAATCTTTACAACATCCTTGATCATGTAATCAAAATGCCAATGCTTGGAAACTGGTTCCTATTTATGACTGTGTCCCAAGGTCATGTGATAGCAATCGCAATAGCAATAGTGCTTTGATTTATATACCACTTTATAGCCATCTCTAAGTGGTTTACAGAGTCAGTATATTGCCCCCAACAATTTGGATCCTCATTTTACCCACCTCAGAAGGATGGAAGGTTGAATCACCTTGACCCTGTGAGATTTGAACTAGCAAATTGCAGTCATCGTATAGTGAGCAGAAGTAGCCTGCAGTACTGCACTCTAACCACTACGCCACCTGTGATCCCCTTTTGCAAACTTCTGACAAGCGAAGTCAATAGGGAAACCAGATTCACTTAACCAGCAGTTACTAACTTATCAACTGCAGTGATTAACTTAACAACTGAGACAAGAAAGGTTGTACAATGGGGAAAAACTTACTTAACAAATGTCTCACTTAACAACCAAAATTTTAGGCTGAACCGTAAGTTGAACCTGCACTTTGATCATGGGTGGTTATCTTTCAAGCCTAGCAATAACCTTAGGCTATTGGTTTGCGCTCTGAGCTTAGCAATTTAGTTGCAAACCTTTCATCACCATTCAAGGAGATATCATCCATGTGTTTTGACTTGAGTTTGGCCAATGCAAGTTACTTATTTTTCAGAGTATAAGACACACTTCCCCCCTCCCCAAAAGAAGGTGAAATTTTGGGCATGTCATATAAACCAAATGTAGCCAAAATGCAAGGCATGGAAGGCGGCAATGGTTTTTGGCAATCCCTGCAGCTTGGAACATCTAATTTCCAGGAGGTTGATCAGTTGATTGTGCTGAATCAGGCTGCAATAATGTGCTGAAGCTGACCTGGCTCCCTGTCATTTGCTGCACAGGAAGAGAGGATCAACTTATTTTCCAAAGCACTGGAGGGTAGGACAAGAAAAAATGGATGGAAGATTATCAAAGGGAGATCCTGATAGTGAGAACAATGAATCAATGGAATGGCTTGCCTCCAAAAGCTGTGGGTGCTCCATCACTGGAAGTTTTAAAGAAGAGATTGTAAAGCCATTTGTCCAGAATGATATACAGTGTCTCGCTTAAGCAAGGGGTTGAAATAGAAAACCTCCAAAGGTCATTTCCAACACTTTTATTCTGTACTGTCTTGTTCCAGGTGCTTTTGGAAATAAAAGAATTGATAAAATACTGCTGTGAAGTCTGTGAATTCTTGTTAACTCTTTTATTATGTAGAGAGGATTGTTTGATGCAATCTTTCCTTCTCCAAAGAAAAGGGGCTGTTGAACTACTATATACCATCCAGCTTCAGCCAGGAAGATATGAATGTTTTTAGTACGGTGTCTTAATTGTTTTTATATTGTTTTTAGTGTTGTACGCTGCCCAGAGTCCACAAAAAGTTGGGCAGTCTATAAATTTAAATTTAATAAATTAAATTTAATTTAATATTCAGACATTAAAAGTTATATATACAATTATGAACCTAATATTCAATTTCTTCCATTCCCTGCTCTCCAAAAAATTCTCGCTCTCATTCACTTAAAGATAGATATAAAAAATAAAACAGAAAGGAAAACAAATGATAATTAATTATATCATTAGATTATTATGATAGTCGTATTATACAGGTGTATTAATATGTGTACGAATTTTTGATGAACTGATCTTCAACTGTAACAATGATAGCAACTATGTTTTCCTAACACTATATGTTTGTGTGTTGTGTCATTTTTTTTGTGTATAATTTTAAGAAAAAGAAAAGTGAGGAAACGAGATTCCGAATTAACCCAAAAATTAATTTAATTTACTTTTAAGCCGCCCAACTCCTTGCGGACTCCGGGCGATATACAAAATAAGTAATATAGCAAAAACAAAAAACAATATAAACCATAATAAACAACATACTAAAATAGTGGCAATATAAACCCAAATAAACGATCATTCCGCAAACATTCATTAGAATGTTAAACGGCGGCGACTACGGAGAAGCCAGCCACCAGACAACAAAATAACTGATTGAAGACAAGTTTCTCCCCGTCTCTCAAAGCCTCCGAAGAACACGTGACTCATAGCATCCAGCCAAGCGTACGCCGATCCCCTTAGCAACCGCATCCAACCCCGCTCTAACCATAGAGTTCAGAACCCTCCGCAGGAAGTTGACGAAGCAAGTCCCCCCTTCCCGCCGTCCTTGCGACCTCTCTCTCTTTCTCTCTTCTTCGCCTCCGCTGTCTCTCCTTCAATTGCCGGCCGAGGTGGGCGGATTCAATCGCTCGCGCTCTCTCCTCGCTCCGCCCCCCTTCTTCCCACCTCGCCTCGGTACGCGCAAAAGTGACGTCAGGCGGGGCTTAGTGTGTAATGTGCGGCTGGCGACCTCTTGCGCAACTACGCGACGTTCCTGCCTTTGCTGCGAGGAGGCAGTGGCTGGCGAGAAGGAGGAAGAGGAGGAGGAGGAAAAAAAAAAGTGTTGGCGGCGCTTGGAGCCGTGGGATGGAGGATCAGCCGCCGCCGCCGCCGCCCTCGCCGCCTCTACAGGAGCTCCTGGGGCGTTGCCTCCTCCGACTCCCCCAGCCGGTAAGTGGGCGCAATGGGCACTTGTCAGCCCTTCTCTTTGGGACGCCGGTAGCCCGGCAGCCGCCTTTGCCGGCCTGCCACTTGCTCCGTCCACCAACCGTTTCCCTTGCTTGGCCTGCTGGATCTTTCTAACCGCCTACCTGCTCTCTTGTGATCGTCCCGGTTGATCCCGGGAGTGGCTTTATCCGCTCGCCCAAGCAGCTCCCGTGGAGGAAGGAGGAAGAAATCGCGGGGAGATTTGGACCTGGGTGGGTTTTGCGGGCTGCTTTTTGGGTGGGTGGGTGGAGGGGTTTCAAAAGGGATCGGAGGATTTAAATGGACGGATCCTTCTCCCGGCTTCGCCATTTGTTCGGTTCTCAGCGTAAAAATACAATGGCAAATGTCAACAAACGGGTGAGAGACCAAGACTCGAACCTCCCTCTCGCCCCCCTTTGCTAGCAACGGTCGTTTTAAGAATAGAATTGAATAGAATAGAATAGAATTCTTTATTGGCCAATGTGATTGCTCACATAAAGAATTTGTCTTTGGTGCATATGCTCTCAGTGTATGTAAAAGAAATGATACATTGGTCAAGAATCATAAGCTAAACTGAATGATAGTCCGGGTACATATAAGCAATGAAATCATATTGTAAATCGGTGCTTTAATTGTGCCGGTTTATTATTATTTTTTATTATTATTATTATTATTATTATTATTATTATTATTATTATTATTATTATTATTATTATTTTGCCGCGTTTGTTTTGCCAGGAGGAGGAGGAGGAAGTTAGTTAGCTTTGTTTAGGGGCGTATTTGTGAGTTATGTGCGTTCAACCTTAATTTGGTAACAGCTTTATTTTTCTCTCGCTCTGTTTAAACCAAGTAAAATTTCTTTTTAATAAAGTTAACCACTCCGAGTCCTTGGAGAGGGGTGGCATACAAATCTAATTAATAATAATAATAATAATAATAATAATAATAATAATAATAATAATTATCTTCTGGATAAGAACCTCAGTTCTTTCTTGGTGATTGTTTCTTACAAACAAACAGAAAACAAACTGCTGCCCTATTAAATATAAAAACAGGTGCAGGTTTTTAAATAGCATCTTAAAGAAATAATAACACAATACAGTGCAATAACATACCAATATAATCTGAAATATGAATGACTGCTTTTAAAAGAATGTTACAGAAACTAAATGCCTGCTCTGCATACATATATTTGACCCTGATTTTCAAAAATTGTTATCCAGTAAAACTTCGGAACAGAATGCAAAAGTTTTAAAATTTATAACAGGAGAGAAGTACAGTATTGCATTTTTATTATAGTCAATCAAATTTCTTAATTTTTGTCCTTATTCCAGCAACTGTTTTTGGAAAATGATCTCTGACATGTAATTCAAAGATACGGTGTGGCCCTCTGGCTTAAAGTAGTGCATCCTAACTAATCAATATCTAATTTTAAAATTACTAGTTTATGAAAATTATATTTTTCCTAAGTTGGCAGAGTAGTCACTTTTAAGAACTTTAAATGCTTTAATGTGATAGAATCATTAGTTTTTTTAAAGTCCAATTTTGAAAAGCATACAAACACGAGCAAACTAAATAACTTTAATTTTTCAAAATATTGAAAAGTTAAAGCTGCCATTGACCATGAATGTTTTGGAAGGCCTTGTTGTAACAGTTATTTCTTAGTTACATCAGGAATCAGTGTGCAATAGTTGAAGGAAATAAAGCATTTTTGCTATTTTGCATAGGTAAAGTCCCCTCATAGCCTCCCTTTAGGAAGTATTAGTCATCTTTTCTGTACTTCCCAAAATGAAAACAAGGTTTTCCATCATTTCAGCATGACCCACATGAATTCAACTCTTTTGGTACTCATACAGTGGAACCTGTGAGAACGCGATCTATCCAAACTGACAAGGTGCATGAACTGTTTTTTCAGGGAGAACTTTTAAAAATCACTATTAATTTACTATAGATTGCATTCATGCTGAGTTTATCTCTTTCTTCCTGTGGTATGGTTCTAGTTAGGTCATTTCCCTCATCACACCATATTTAATTTTAGAACCCAAAGCGTGGATAGAGTAGCACATAAAATATGAAACATACATTTTAATTTGTTGCCTCAACTTGTGATGAATTAAATCAATGGTTACATGTCACTATATAATTATATTTTATATATTTTATTATAATTACATAATCTCCATGTTCTGATGAATGTGGCAACTACTAATTCTTATTCTTTCTCACCCCTAGGAAGGAAGTAATGGCAAACCATTTCTGAAAAAAATCTTACAGAAAAAGTTTATGGACTTTTTCAAGCATCCCCAGAATCAGAAATAGTTGAACATGGGGGGGGGGGGGGGGGGGAGATGTTATTTAAAAATTAGCTTGCTTGGAAGTTTAACATTTTACAACAATCTTATACTTATTTTGTATCAGTTGCATTTGTTTATTACCTTTGCCAGACAAGATAGCTTTTCTTTAAAAAGTTTGGAAAATAGTATAATTTCACACAAAAGAACTTTACAGATTATCTTCATAGACTAAATATAGATTTAAAAATACTTACATTCTAATTGTGTACCCTAGTTTCAGATTTTTTGCAATTTCATGTATAATCCTTTTTTATGTTTATAAGATTCTTAAAGCCTCAAGATGGAAACATTCTAAACATTTCATAAATATGTTTATCAATAATTAAGAAATTAAAATTTTCATGGAGCTTTTTGATAATTTTTCAAATTTATTAAAGCAAAATTGTGAAGAGTTAAACTTTATAGTTCTATTCCATTTACACTTATTCCTTTATTTGTTATAGTCATTTATAAACAGGTTACTTGGATTTGAAATGGAAGAGCAGATATGAGATAGAACCTTTTCGCATTTCTGAATAGCTTGGCTATAATGTAATTCAAGTCTGCTATTATGTACTTGTTTAATTTATAGTAGCAATTTGCATTGTCTGGGAAGTTTAAAAAAAGGTTATTCTACTAAAGATATTCCTAAGATTATTATAGTTATATCTTTTTATTGTTCTTTGGTGCATTTGTTAATTGTTTGTGGTTTGATAAAACTAATTTGGTATAATGCATGCTTTTTGTTTGAATCTTGAAACAATGTAGCCATGTTCTGAATGTTGTGGCTTGGAATATGAGGTTAGGAACCTTCCAGTGGGATAAAATTCTAAATATTTTGAGGTGGGGAAAGTGGAAATTTGAAACAGGAAACAGGGCTAGTCCATGCTGAATGCCTGAAGGAATTATTATTTTTTAAATAATTATTTCCTAAATTTCCCATCAGATAATAAAAACAATAGTTTCTGACAGCTGGGCTTTCTATGTAGGCAACCATAAAATTAAGTCCAGAAAAAAAGCAACAGCAGGAGATTCATTTTAATATCATAGCCTCTAAAAAAACAAAATAAGATCAGAAAAAATACTTTTCTCTGCCTAATGGTTTGATATTTCTTTTCTAATGCGCTTTCTTTTGCAAAGCATTTTTATTTATTTTTCCTTTTTGCAAACTTAAGCCAAGAAACAAAACAACATTAAAATCAATTATATGTAAATACAGTAGATGTTTCTCAGAGGGTTATTTTTCTATGAAGAGCTTTCTTGGCTGATTTTTCTTATAGATGACTCATTGTTTGAAAAAAAAAATGATTAAAGAGGATCATGCATATATTTATCCAAAACACTGATATGCAAGTATACATAGTCCCTAATATACTTATATAGGTTGTCTTAACGTTTTAACTTTTGCTAGGTTAGATTTTTGCTTAATAATTTGTGTTCTGTTGATAGTGGTTTTTGTCTATCATATTATCAAAATAAACTGGATAATCCCAATATGCATTTTATTGGATTAAATAAAAAATTTTTAAGTAGAATATTAGTCAAAATAATATTTAATAATAAAATATAGAATTAATTAATTTTTTCCCTTGCCTTCATGGTGATTATTCATGATATGAATAATATTAACCACACTATGTCAGTACATAGTGTACACTGTCTTAACTCTCTAGATGTTTCTATTTTGAGGACCACGGAAAAGAGGTTAACATTTGGAGCAAGTGAGCTCTGCAGTAGTTTTAAGTTTCTTCCTTTATCTCTCCCCAGCAAATGGTATTTAAAATATGCTGCCTAAGATAGCAAAGAACCATGATTATTAGTAGTTACTGGTAACCAGATTCACCATGAATTAATGTTAAAACCATCTATATGGGTAGTTAGTTATCAGTATACTGAATGTTAAGAAATTCTACCATGCTACATAAAGGCTTATTGAATCTTCCCATATTTGTTTTTATCAGACGGCCCTGCACTCAAACACCATGAAGGCAAGGAAAAAACTTGTCTTTATTCTTATCCTTAAAAAAATATTAGTCAAATTTATATGGCCACCCATCTAACTATTGGACCTCTGGGCAATGCACAAATATAAAAAATATATCTAATTGGAAGGGAAAAAAATATCAGGACTGTATTAAAAAATCTGATCTTCTACATCTGGGAAACACTTCAGATTCACTTTCTAAAGTCCTCAACAACAAAATTAATCTCTTTTCTTAATTTTTGAAACATAATTCCCTTTATTAGCATGTTCAGCTGATAACTAACTGAACTGAAAGAAGTAGAATCACGCAATAGGTTGGATAGCTGTGCTTGTTCAGAGAATGAAATATGTACAAAAAATACTGTAGAGAGTAAATTCCACACTTGGGATCAATAAGAATAGAAGTGGAAATTAACATAACAAGGTCTTTATAGACAAGGGATACTACAAATAGTTACCATAGTTGAAAAGGGGTATTGTAGAACTAAAAAAATATTAAAAAGAATAACCAACACAATTAAGGAAACAGACGTTTCTATACTAGAAAGGGTTATATAGCAATCTGGGTTTTTTTTGTCTGGAACGAAGCCAAGGCATATTAAAAATACCAAAAATAATTGTGTAGAATTTTTTTCCCAATCACATTTCAGGCTGTCTAATAATACCAAAACACCAATGATTATACTTGTTAATGGCTTAGGATGGAGGTAGCGTATTCATTCTGGCCAGCGGTGAAATCTACTTACATTCCCTACAGGTTTGGAAGTGTGCACTTCACAAACATGCCACCATCGTGCACACTTTTTCGCCCTCTGCACATGCACAGAACACTGTGCATGCGCAGTGGATTAAAAACAAGTAAATGGCAATGTCCAGGCGGGTGGATGGAGCTTTGTGCCGTTGCCACTACCGGTTATCAGGATGAGGGATGAGGAAGAAAGCTAAGCTTCTTGTATTGTTAGATTTTGACTGTAATTGACTATAGTGACCAACCTGAAGACGATTTTCTGTGAGATATAAATTTGATGTAATACAAAGCTGGATAATTATGATCACAAGAGTTATATGTATCTATTAGACCTCAATAACTCTCCACTTTCCATGTGTGATATGGTAATGGGCGGGGAAGAACTGCAATATCACTGAGAACCTCACTTATTTACATCTGAAAATAGAGTGGTTAAATTAGAACATATTTTCCCAAACTGAGATGTACCTTCCTCAGTGAGATGCTGTCAGACTCCAAGGGAAAAACCTTTTGGTTATGTTACCATAAATGCACTTTTCCAGAGTTTTATTTATTTTATTGATTGATTGATTGATTGATTTTGTCCAATACACAATGAGGTACACATTGAGGGTTTTAGTGGGTGTACACATAGTAAAATACCTGATGAAGGTTATAGAGGATATATTCATAGTAAAATATATCTAAGAAAGAATAGAAGAGAAGTTATAGGAATAGAACATATCAATGAAAGAATAGAAGAAGAGATATAGGAATAGAAGAAAGATATAGGAGATATAGGAGAGCAGTAGGACAGGGGATGGAAGGCACTCTAGTGCACTTGTACTTGCCCCTTACTGACCTCTTAGGAATCTGGATAGGTCAACCGTGGATAATCTAAGGGTAAAGTGTTGGGGGTTTGGGGATGACACTATGGAGTTCGGTAATGAGTTCCACGCTTCGAAAACTCGGTAACTGAAGTCATATTTTTTACAGTCAAGTTTGTAGCTGTTAATATTAAGTTTAAATCTGTTGTGTGCTCTTGTGTTGTTGTGGTTGAAGTTGGTTGCCGACAGGCAGGACGTTGCAGCATATGATCTTGTGGGTGTCTTAGTTCATTTTCGTTGTTCATTTATAATCATTTTGTTTTGGGTTTTTAGGGGGTTGTGTACATTAAAATTACACTAAAAATAAATGTGATGGTAAAAAGTTTACTAATGCTTAGCTTAGTACATTTTCAAGATTACACAAGGTGAACAGGATAGAACATACACTACATTTTTATGAGAGTGTAAAAAGAACAGAATATTTGTTTTGTATGTATTAACAGTTGCATTTAGGGCAATATTTTTCCAAGGTGTCACTTACATTTTCATTGTATCTACTTCCCTTTTTCCTTCTTTCAAATCCTATCTATTTTTCTTTGTTCCTATTGATTCTTTTCTGCCTTGAAATAAACTTGATATGCAGCCAAAAATAATGGAGTATTCAGGATGTGGTCATAAACTGTTATCTAAAAGCAAAATGTAACTGTAAAATTATCAATTCCAGGTGAATTGATATTTGAGACCTTTAACGCAGATGGTTTGAGTCAGTTAGGCTTTGTATATTCTGTGTTAGTAACATAGATACAGAACATGTTTCAAATTAGTTTTATTCACATATGCTTCATAAATTTGGTTTTATTTATATCCTTCATATCTCTAAGACAATTTGATATCCATATCTTGGTATCTTTATTTTTATATTATTGATTTTGTCTTGTCCCTATAACATTCAAAATGTCTATGAATAAATTCAAACAAATATTTAAATGATAACATACCCGTATTTTTCGCTCTATAAGACGCACCTGCTGATAAGACGCACCTAGATTTTAGAGGAGGAAAATAGAAAAAAAATATTTTGAGCCAAAAAGGGGAGAGGAAGAGAGGAAGGAGTGAAAGAAGGGAGTGAGGGAGGAAAGAAGGGAGGAAGGAAAAGGAAAGCAAGAAATGGAGGGAGGAAAGGAAGGAAGGAAGGAAGGAAAGAAAGAAAGAAAGAAAGAAAGGGGGAAGGGACAGGAACAGAGAAAGGAAGCAAGGAAACTTATGAAAGGGGAGAGTAAGAGAGGAAGGACTGAAGGGAGGGAGGGAGGGAAGAAGGTAGGAAGGAGAAAGAAAAGAAGAAACAGAGGAAGGGAAGGTAAAAGAGAGAAAGAAAAAGAGCAAGAAAGAAAGCAAGAAAGAGAGAAAGAAAGAAAATGAAAGAGAAATAAAAATAGAGAGGGGGAATGAAAGAAATGGAAGGAGGGAAGGAAGGAGAGAAAGCAAGAGAAAGAAAGAAAGCAAGAGAAAGAAAAAAGAATGAAAGAGCAAGAGAGCAAGAGAGAAAAAGAAAGAAAGAGAGAAAGAAAGAAAGGCAACTTCAAAGAAAGGCTCACTGAGCATCTCTCACTCTCTCTTTCTATCCCTCTTTCTTTCTTTCTCTTCCTTTCTTTCCTCTTCCTTTATCTCCTCTCTCTCTCTCCCTCTCTCTTTCTCTCCCTCCTCTCTCCCCCTTTCCCTCTCTCTCTCTCTCCCTCTCTTGCTATCTCTCCCTCTCTCTTTCTCTCCCCCCTCTCCCCCCTTTCCCTCTCTCTTTCTCCCTCTCCCTCTCTTTCTCTCTCTCCCCCTCTCTCTTTCTCTCTCTCTCCCCCTCTTTCTCTCTCTTCTTTTCACTTTCTCTCTCTTGTTTTCTTTCTGTCTCTTTTGCTTTCTCTCTCTCTCACTCTTTCTCTCTTTTTTTTCTTTCTCACGCTCTTTCTTTCTCTTGTTCTCTCTCTCTTGCTATCTCTTTCTCTCCCCCCTTTCTCTCACTCTCTCTTTCTCACTTTCTCTCTATCTTGCTGTCTGTTGCTCTCACTCACTCTCGTTCTCTCTCCGTTCTTCCCAGCGGTGACGCGCGCACGCCCTGCCCGCCTCACCTTTGCCGAGAGCCCTTTCGTCCCGGGCTCCCAGCAAGGGGGTTGCAGGAGAGGCGGGGCCGGCGAAGGTGATATTCAATGTCGGGGGCGCTCGGGCGGTTGCGCGCGCTCCCTATCTCCCTGCTAGCCCACTCGGAAATAAGAAAAGCCGGCAAAGGCTTTTCTTATTTTGAATATTCTGAGTGGGCTAGCAGGGAGATAGGGAGCGCGCGCAACCGCCCGTGCGCCCCCGACATTGAAGACCTCCGCTGAGAAAAACCTTTGCCCGTCAAGAAGGCGCAGCGGCGGGCGGAGAGAGGGAAGGGGAGGCAGCGGCGTCCCTCCTGGCCTTGGCGGGCCGCCCGACCCTCCCCACCTCCTGCAAATGCGGCGGGCAGCGGGGGGAGAGCGAGGAGCCGGTTCTGGCGGGCGCGGGGCTTGGCTGGCTGGCTGGCGGGGGGAGCGCCGCTGGTGGTGCGGAGGGAGACCCTCCTCCGGGAGGGAGACCCTCCTCCGGGAGGGAGGGGGCCAGGCAGCAGCTAGCCAGCCAGCCGGCGGGATGGCGCTTCCGAGTTCGCAGCCTTCCCCCCCCCTCCCTGCCTGCATCTTCGCTCCATAAGACGGGGCTGATTTTTTTTCCTACTTTGGGAGGAAAAAAACTGCGTCGTATGGAGCGAAAAATACGGTAATTATCAATCTTGGAGCTCAAAATGTCACTTTGATGGATGCAGATGTTAGTAGCAACACCTGCCAATAAACACACTGTTGAATAGAGCTATCATTATTACCTTTTGGAATTTTAAGTTTTTTTAAAAATACCATTGCCTGTTCAATATGAATTGTTCCCCTTATGAATGTTTCTTGTCCATTAAAAACGATAGCTTGTTTGGACCGGATTGTTGACTAGTTTTGTAATAATATGAAAAATTTATCTTTAATTGCATAGTGTGTTTTAAACTTTGGAAAGCCACAGATAAATGAGCAGTATTAATTATCCATTACCTTTTGAAGCATATTTTTGGTATTTACTGTACGATTCAGGCTTCTGAATCTGTTTTTCAATCAGATTTTCCTACAGATTTGTATTGCTTCCACAGAATAGAATAGAATTCTTTAGATAATAAGTAGCACAGAAATTGACCAAATAGTGTTCACTGGATTTGTTTATATTAAGATGTATGTAAACACATACATTACTAGGTAAATTTCATTTGATGTTCCTCAGTGGTATTAGTTTTGTTGTCCTAGACCTAGAGTCAAATTTCATTTTCATTTTTAAAGCTATAACTGTTGACTCAGCCTTCCATCCTTCCGAGGTGGATAAAATGAGGACCCAAATTGTTGGGGGCAATATGGACTCTAAACCACTTAGAGGGGGTTGTAAAGCACTATGAAGCAGTATATAAGTCTAAGTGCTATTGCTATTTGAGTGAGTATTCAAATTGTTTCATATGTCATTTCTGTAATGGACCTGTGTAAAGTAGATAAATAGTATCATCTTAAATGAGGCTGTCTAAATGAGTCACAATATTGCTCATACATTTGTCTAGGAACTGTATGCGGAACTATATGCCCCACAAACTTTCTTACAAGAAATGTGGATTAAAAATAGTCTGTCAATATATTTTATATAGTATTGAACAATTGTATATTATACTTAAATGTCTGATAATGTAGAATTGCTGTTAATACTTTGATAAATCAATAGTAAACCTCATAATGATCTACTCAGAAATAGTATATACATATCTATAAAATACATCCCGTTATTGAATAAAATTTGCAAATAATATATTGGACTATTCTTTGGCATGAGCTAATGTTTAATCAAATCACTGACGCTTTTAGCAGAAATGTGGGGAATTTAAATATCCATGTATGTCTTCCTACCTTTTTGTGTACCTCAGATTATTCTAAATTGTCAGAGAATAACATACCAGTGACACAGTTATAATGTCTTGTTTTAGTATGGCTCTGATCATACAAAAAGTTGTGTATCCCCCTTTTTAACTAAAACATTACAACTTAATGAATTCTGAAAGCAACCTAGACCCGTGATGGCAAATCTATGGCATTCGTGCCACAGGTGGTACGTGGAGCCATATCTGAGGGCAAAGCATTGTCCTATATCAGCTCCAGCATGCATGTGAGCATTGGCCATCTGATTTTTGATAATCTGGAGGGAGGTGGAAGCTTTTTTCACCCTCCCCAGGATTCAGGAAAGTCTCTGGAACCTGTGGATGGCGAAAAATGGACTCAACAGGCCTCCGAACTTCTGTGGGGCCCATTTTCCCCCACAGGTTTCGGAGGCTTTCCTGAAGCCTGGGGAAGGTGAAAAACAGCCCAACAGGCCTGCTCGAAGTCCGGAGGCTTCAATGAGGTCTGTGCACATGCACGGAAGGGCCAGCATGGAGGGATTGTGCATGCAGGCATGGGGAGAGAGAACCCTTTTGGCATCCGAGCAAAAAAAGGTTCGCCATCACTGACCTAGCGCAATATCAACAAGTTTTATTTCAAGTTTTTCCATAATTGAATTATTTTCATATTGCTACAAGATTATAACAGTAAACTTGTTTAATTTTTTTAAATCGAAAGACAATTTAAAACATAAATAGATTTATTCGTTTTGGTTGTGGTGCTGTAATTTACAAAGGAAACCTCTTCTTGAACAAGAGCATTTGGAAAATTCAGCTTGGAGAAGCTGCATCTTTCCCCAATTCTGGCAGTTCATTTCAAGATTGTTTGGCTGCAGGGACAAAGCACAGCATTGTAAAGGAAGCTTGCATTCAGCAAAACCAAAAATTGCAGATGGCAGCAGGTGCATAGGCATCATTGTATTTTTCTGTTCTCTGCTTTGGTGACTATCCTGAGGTCAGCTAGAACTTTACACTTAGCACAATACATGCTTTGACGTTATTCTGTAAATTACATTATTCTGATATGGTGGGTTGGTTCTGTTCTAAGATATTTTTTTTCATTCCCAAGCTGCTGTTTGAAGAGGAGCCCCACCAGCTATTCATGCTTAAGGATAAGTGGTGGAGGTAAGAAGTCACTTCTTCATTGCTTATTTGACCCCTATGACAATCATTAAGTGTTGTACCACATGATTCTTGACAAATGTATATTTTATTTTATGTACGTTGAGAGCATATGCACCAAGACAAATTCCTTGTGTGTCCAATCACACTTGGCCAATAAAATTCTATTCTATTCTATTCTATTCTTCTAATTTTTAGTTAAGATGACAGATATTTTGCAAAATACCATACTTTTATATACAGAATTTGTAAAATGTTGAATTTGAAAAGGAAGATCAACAGATAGAAAAATGTACAGGCATGTGAGAATTTTGATGAGTGCACAGGAAGACATTTTTTAAAGCAAGCTCTAGTATTATCTTTGTTGCTAAAATGTAATGCATTTCTTCCAGCCTGTGCTGCATAAAGAGATCTGGTCTCAAAAGTATTCTTAATTGTTATATTAATCAGCAAATCGGATATCTTTCTTGGCAATTTAGAATTATATAATGTTGAAAACTGACCACTTTATCTTTTAGCAGTTTAGTTGAGTACTATGAGCCTTTTTACAAAAGTAGTGAAACGTTTTGCTGTACTCATAAGGAAGAAGTAAGCCTTCTTAAAAAAATAAAAAATAAAATGGCATTTTGAACAATCACGTTGAAAAGATGTAATTAGCTACAAATAGCATGATTATTTAGTCAGTGATGAGCAAAAGATGCAAATAAATGTAACTTCTTTATCTGCTATCAATCCTTAGTAAGGTACTAGAAAGAGTAGAACTGCAGGTGTTGGCCTATTTTACCTTTTTAGGAGTTTGGAAGTTGTAGGTATTAAAATGGATGCAGAAAGCATCTGATAGTTTCCATTGTTAAACAACTCTTTGCCAAAATAAAAATACATACCGGTAATTGAAATTCAGTTACTCTTGACACTTGTGTTACTTTGGAGATGGATGGGGATAGTTTTAACTATGGAAATGAGTCTTTCTATTCCTATTTTTACAATTTGAAAACCAGTCAATTATCAGGCTACTTTGTTGTTTTATTTCTGCAGTTCAGTATTAAGCTATGTATAGATATTTGGGAAATGAAGATTGCCTATTTCTGATCTGATAAATCTGATTAAGACCTCAGTACAACATGACAAACACGCATTGAGTGCATATAGCATTTATAACTGATGGTAGGTAAATGAGTACTATTTAGTACTATGACAACCATGTTATTCACCTATAACATCTTCGTGATTATCCAGCACATCCAAATATAATTGGTTTTGATTAAAGCATAAAAGACATACTTTTTCTGAGCATATAATCACTGTGTAATAAATTATAAAACTTAACAGAATTAGTTTGACTAACTACAAAAAGAATGAATAGTTGTCTAGCAACTTGTACTTTTCTGTTTGCAAATGCAGAAAGGTATAACCTATTTAACCAGGAGAGTCTTATTAATTTCTAGATCAGTGTTTCCCAACCTTGGCCACTTGAATATATTTGGACTTCAACTCCCAGAATTCCCCAGCCAGCGATTGCTGGCTGGGGAATTCTGGGAGTTGAAGTCCAAATATATTCAAGTGGCCAAGGTTGGGAAACAATGTTCTAGATCAATGTTTCCCAAGTGTGGCAACTATAGAGATTCTCAGTCATCCAGGTCATGATTACCCCAAAGGTGCTTTTTCTGGAGGCAACTAGACTTTTGGTTTTTTTCCCTTTTAAGACATTTTACATCTCTTCTATTCCCCACTGTGCTGTCAGAGCTAAAGAAACTTCTTGGATGAGAATGGAAATGTGTTCAAAAGAAAAAAACAAGAAAGTCCAGTTACCTGCTGAAAAAACATCTTTCGGATTTCTGGTGTGTGGATTCTAAATTTTCATTGCTGGCCAAATTGACTGGGATTCTTGGATTTGTAGTCCATTTATATTTCAGTTGCCATAGATGAAAAACAGTGTTCTAGATAAACTATACCAGTGATGGCAAACCTTTTTTCCCCTCGGGTGCTGAAAGTTTGCACATGCATGTGCTCACACCCATAATTCAGTGTCCCATATGTCCTGCCCCCATGCATGCATATGTGACCCCTTCCCTACGTGCAAATGCATGCACGACCACCTCCCCCTGCTGCCCCATTTCCCAACTTCCAATTGGTGCAGTAGGCTTGTTTTTCACCCTCCCCAGGTTCCAGAGGCTTTCTTGTAGCCTGGAGAGGGTGAAAATGGCCTCTCCAGCTATCAGAGGCCGAAAACACCCTCCCAAAATCAGCTGGTCAATGTATGCTGGAGCTGATCTAGGGCATATGGCTCTGTGTGCCACCTGTAGCAAACGTGCCATATGTTTGCCATTACAGAACTATGCCTTGCAACTTTTATTAAACTTGTGCTCTTTAGAGGTTTTAAGGTTGTACTAAATATTTTGACAGATTTTTTTTTCTGAATTTGGATTAATGTTGGAAACCATAATTATGCTTTGCATGCTTTATGGTGTTTGCACCTTAATAATCCTACAAATTTTATGCATGTGGCTCTTTTAACAACAACAAATCAAATAATTTGTTCTTCACATTGTTCTTACTCCTTTATGTGTTTCAGGATTTATGAAGGAAATACTAACAGTATCTAACTTGAGGATTTGTGTGTCTATATAGTTCGTTTTTTTTAAAAATGAGACAGGACGTTTCAGTTTTTGTAAATAAATTATCATATTTTTCGGAATATAAGAAGCACTCCCCCCCCCCCCCAAAATAGGATGAAAATTTGGGTGAGTCTTATACAGTATTCCCTCGACTTTCGTGGGGGATGCGTTCCGAGACCGCCCGCGAAAGTCGAATTTCCGCAAAGTAGAGATGCGGAAGTAAATACACTATTTTTGGCTATGATCAGTATCACAAGCCATCCCTTAACACTTTAAACCCCTAAATTACAATTTCCCATTCCCTTAGCAACCATTTAGATTATTACTCACCATGTTTATTTATTAAAGTTTATTAAAAAAAATATTTATTAAAGGCGGACGAAAGTTTGGCGATGACATATGACATCATCGGGTGGGAAAAACCATGATATAGGGAAAAAACAGCGAAGAATATTTTAATTAATATTTTTGAAAAACCGTGGTATAGACTTTTTGCAAAGTTCGAACCCGCGAAAATCGAGGGAACACTGTATACCCAATGTAGCCCTGCCCACCCATTGGCCCACACACTTCAGTCATTTTCGGCCTCTGTGCATCGCATTTTAGACCTGTTCCAGGCTTCAGGGATTGCCACAGACCATCACCGCCTCTCTTGTGTTTTCAGTCTCTGAACACCTCATTTGTGGTCTCTGCATGTTGTGTTTTCAGGCGGTTCCAGGCAGTGGGGATCGGCGTCATGAACCACCCTAAAACGTGACACGCAAAGGCCAAAAACAGAGCGTGTACAGGCCAAAAACGTGATGCGTAGAGGCAACAATGGGCGGTGGTGTGCTTTGGCAATCGCCACAGCCTTGAATGAGTCTGAAACAAAGTGTTCGGAGGCTGAAAATGCAAGATACAGAAGCCAAAAATGCGAGGCATGGAGCTGGTGATGGTCTGTGGCAGTCCCTGCATCCTGGAACATCTCATTGGGGGTATTCTGGGAGGCCTACCCACACGCCAATCAGCTGCTAGTGATGAATCAGGCTGCAATAATGTGCTGAAGCTGACCTGGCTGTTCACTATTTGCTGTCAGAGTTTTCAGAAGCAATCACAAGTAACTGATTCAGCAGGATTCAATAACTTCTCTTTATATATAATAATATTTTTTTAAAAAAATTGTTAGATTTGTAATGCATTGTATTACTGCTATGCTGTGAGCTGCCCCGAGTCTTTGGAGGGGGGCGGCATACAAATCTAATAAACTATTACTATAACACATGAAATAAATGTAGAATACCAAAAGCAAATTTTCCAATGTGGTAGTAAATACAAGCAAAACACAAGCAGAGGAGACGAGTTTCAGATCCAGAGCTCAGCATAGCATGCAGCTTTAGCACAGAACAGTTGAGCTAAGCCACGCCCAGGCTCCTTGCTGTTTCCTCCATGCGAGCCGCGCATCAGCAAGGAGCCTGGGTGTGGCTTAGCTCAACTGTGCTGCTCACACAATAAATACTGTTTCAGTTTCCAAACAGCCCTTTCACACACTGACAGGATGCTAACCAGATGAATATTGATGGATGTTGGGAGGCAGAGGTAAGCTCCCCACCCTCCTTATTTTCCTCCCCCAAAACTAAGGTGTGTCTTATACTCCGGAGCATCTTATACTCAGAAAAGTATGGGAGCTTGGTTTTTTTGCCTGTGATCCAGATTAAACTAAATGTTTAATCTAAATGGATCTTTATGAAGTTTTCACTGCTTCCAGTAAGTTTCTTTTATAGCAGTTTTGCTTCACCTCTGCCTGGCTCTTTTTTTCTAGTTTATACTGTTTACCTTTTTCTCCTGCCCAAAATTCTTGAAGAACAGATTTGTTCCTAAACTAGATGCATTTGTACTTCCATTTTGCCGCTCCGAGTCCTTGGAGAGGGGTGGCATACAAATCTAATAAATTATTATTATCATTATTATACTTGTCCTCATAAACCTGCCTGACTTTGCATACAAGTATGGCTAATAGCTTGATTAGCCGCCCCAAGTCTATGGAGAGGGGCAGCATACAAATCTAATAATAAATAAATAAATATCTAAACTGATAATACAACACATCGATTAAATAAATGGACAAATACAGAATTCTGGTTTAATCTACCTGAAGACATCATTAACAACAAACAATGGCTTCATATTCTTGTGTTTTCTGAATGGATAAGGCCAGGGATTTTTGCTTACATTTAGAGTAAGAGTTTATCCCAACAATTGCTTTAATGGGCTTTCCTTCAAGCTATGAAGTGGCACAAAAATATGCAAGCGTATTCCTGTCTTTACATTTTCATTGAAAATTGAAGTATAATTTAAGGAAAGCAGTTTGGAGGATTTCCTGTTTTCATAATATGGGGTGTGGCTGGAGCTAAGAGTGGAGGGACATTTTGACCCCCGTGTGTAGATGTGTGTCAAATATCAAATACCTGATATTTGAATTAGAAACAGATTCCCAGTAAAACGGGAGACAGAACTACCCTACCGATTATCTGCAAAGTTTGATCTATGGCCTTGACGTGATGGAAGCTGTAGTTAGAAGCAGGACTCAGCTTTTGGGGGCAAATTACTATCCTTCAAGTGGCAATGTTGTCATTTCTCATCTTTCCACCTCTTAGTTGTCCTGACACTCCAAGCTTGGTATCAGGAAAAGATGGCCAGAAAAATACTTCTCCCATTTTTTTGTCATTGTAAGGAGATTGTGTGACAAATTGCCACTGGATGAAGCAGGATGGAGCGTTCTGTCATATAAACTGCCTAACAGTTGGGTCACGTTCTTGCACATATTTAACAGTCTTGCATGAAGCATCTAGATCGGGTGCCAAACTCATCCCCCCAACCCCCCCCCCCCCAAGCAGGCAGATATAAATGTAAAGAATAAATATACAGTATATTCTTTGTATTTCCTTTTTTGGTAATGCTTTACATGATTAACTTACTTTGTATTAGAACTATAAACAATTTATATATGAGTTTGAAACAACTTGATGGTATATAATCTTTGAAATGGCAGCAACATTTTTGCAACAAATTTGCAGTATCTATGAAAAAGTTTTAAATTGGAAATAGAAGCTGCTAATACTAACAGTACTTCAGATTTAGATACTAAAAACAAATCTGTTTCTCACTATATAACTTTGTTCCCTCTGAAAATTAAAGGTTTTAATGCTGGGGTTTTGACTTAATTTTTTGAATATGTGCCTTGATAAGATTGTTAATAAATATAATTTTTCTCAGCATTAATTGCTTGCCTGTCTGCCTGCTTCTCCTAATCAAAATAAAAGAGATGCTATCTTACTTGTAACACCATTTCTTACGATAAGTAAAAATAAAATAAATTTAATCAATGCATTTTAATTATTGGAATTATATTTTTTAAGATTCATACTACAAACATTTTTACAAACAAAATATGTATGAGAATCGCCCAGAAAGTAATGCACCACATTTTTTTCTTCAACAATTATTTATTGGACATAATGAAACTTACACACAAGAAAGAATGATGTTTCTTCTACACTCCCTATTTTTCCACCTAATCTCTGTCCCACTCTATGGCCTTCCTCCAGCGAGGCACCAGGGTGTATATGCCCTGTCAGTACCACTCCTTGTTCTGGTCACGAAACCATTTGTGCACTCTGCGAATCATCTCTTTGTCATTCTCAAAATGTCTTCCGCAAATGGTATCCTTTAATGGCCCAAATAAGTGGAACAAATGTTTGTGAATGTTCCCAACAGTTTCTTTCTCCGCAGTGAGAAATTCAATGACGACATGCTGCTTGTAACTTGCATCACTTACAGATCCCATTTTAAAACACTGCTGAAGAAACGCAAAATTTACACATGCACTCCTGACAATTCAAATAATGTATATCTAAATTTTCGCATTCATACCATTACTGTAGGCTGAGGGGGGGAAATGTGGTGCATTACTTTCTGGGTGACCCTTGTATAATATTTTAAAGATACGAACGATGTATTTTGTATATATATCAGTTTGTTCAGTGTTTGTGTTTTACCAAGCACGAGAAAATACTTTTTTACCCATTGTTTAAATTTTGGGCAATATTATACCACTAGATATTTCTTACATTACGAGATAAAATTCATTTTGACTTTTTTTCTGCTTCCAGCATAGCAGCATGTTTTCAGGGAAGCATGGCTTACAGTTTTCAGTTCTTTCTTTGGGCATTTGTCCTAATAAAAACTCATAGGTTGTATTATTCTGCCCTCAATAGATAATACATTTAAATCTCATGGTAAAAAAGATGCTTTATAGGAAATTGTAAACTAATTGTAATTGTGGGAATTGTAAACTAATTGCATGTTTTCACATGACTATATATTAATCTGTGCATGATGGATAACTTTAGGTTTTTCTTTAACATTAGATAAGCATGAGACCAGCGTGGCACAGCTGTATGTATATGCACAATTGAAGCAATTGCACACTTTATTGGCTGACAATCTTGGCATTTTTAGTAAAAAAACAAAATTTAAAGACCCAACACATTTGTGTTTGACTTGTCAAATAATCTTGCGTTGTCACCTGATGGAGCCTTCTAGTGGTGAACAACTCTATGATGACCCTGATGTTGGAAACAAAACTCAAGATCCAGAAAACAAAAGGCAGCCTGAATCTGAACAAAAGCTGTCAAAAATTACTCACAATGCCTTGGAGAACATTAATGTAATTGGTCAAGGTTTGAAGCACCTCTTCCAGCAACAGCGTAGGAGGTCGTCAGTATCTCCGCATGATGTTCAACAAACTCAGGTTGATATGGAACCTGAAACAGAATTGGAAAACCAAAACACTTGTGCTGAAATTGATGGTGTCTCTACCCACTCTACAGCTCTGAATAGAGTTCTCCAACAAATCAGAGTGCCACCTAAAATGAAGAGAGGAACAAGCCTTCATAGCAGACGGGGCAAGTCAGATCCTCCAAAAGGAAGTCCTCAAATCAACAGGAAGTCTGTCCAAGATATTAATTCAGGTCGTCCCAGATCCTCATCTACTACTGATGCTCCATCTAATTTCTCAATTCTGGAGATGGCCTCTCCTATCTGCTTAGCTGTTGATGACGTTGGATCAGTAGATCGGGTGAGTATAGAAAAATTTCTTTTTCTTCTATGATATTTGAAGTGCTATTTTTCAAACTGTTGAGGAAAAATAGAGGACAAATCTTTTTTTCCTTGGCTATCATACTTTAAGGGAGACCATATAAACTTCATTTTAAATACTACATTAGCAAAGCAGTTGTACTTTAATAAATATATATATATCCTGATTTTGTGTGGTTTTCATACATTGTAAGCTGCCTTGAAATCTGTTTTGAAGGGTGAGCATATAAATCTAAATAATAGTATAGCTTGCTGGGGATGTAAATACTCTTGAGTTGTATTGTTTGTAGAGCCTTTAAAACGTATTTGGACAAAGTAGAAGCCTATCATATAGATCATTTCAAAAATAATAACATTAACTCCCTTTCTTCTTTTGATATCAATTTAAATTCATAAATATATGGATTTGTGTAAAGTACGCCAACATTTCTACTATTACGTGACATTGCTATTGTGGAGTTTAACATTTGCGGATCAGTGGCTTTCTTACTGCTGAAACACTGTCAGCAGTTAGTGGTTAACAAGCTAAAGGTAGTAGATAATACAGTCTAATTTGCTCTCCTATATTATTTTAATATTCTAAATGTAAAATGATTTATCCATGACTTAAAAATAATACTTAATTTATTGTATTCATGTGAATTATATTTAGAACCCTGATAGAAATATTTCAGACTTGGCCAAAAGAATGAATTATCTTTAATCACTTGTGAAGGTGGTGTTGTGGCATTTGAATTGAAGGACTAAATCGAAATCTAAACTGAATCCTGGTCAAGGAAATAATTCTGTTCTTTAGAATATCTGCAACAATTTTGAGCATATTCAGGATATATTTCTAAGAGACATGAAGGCACCTATTAACACTAGTGATTAGTGCATCTGTGGTAACAAACAATACATCTTTTATTTCACCCTCTCTTCTGCAGAAGTTTGAAGCCCAATGAAATCTAATGAGAAAGGCATAGTCTCTATTATGAACTATCAGTAAAAGTAGACATGGCCACTGCTTTTCCCACTTAAAACCATTAAGAGTAGCTCCAGCATTTAAAATGTATGGCAAGTCTTTACTCTTAAGATTGTATCCTAGTTTTATGAATTTTAATCACATTTATATTTACTTTATATAACTACAATATAAAACTAATTAACAGCATTAACTAGAACATATTTGGCCAACAGGTTTGCCTCCTGCCTTTGACAATAATATGCTATGTATTCAAATAGTCTGGATAATTTGCTTTGTATGAAAGTTTTACAAATGGCTGTTCAAGTTGCAATTTATACAGAAAGCATATATCATGAATTCTGGTTAAAAAAGAAAATGGTTGTGAAGCTAAAATATTGTCAATTATCTGACCTAAAGTTTAAGAAGTTGCTGTTTATTAAATTAATTGTATGAATGTTAAATTTACTATTGAAAATAAAAATGACTTTATTAGTCATTCATCAACTACTAACATTTGTTGAGCACTGTGTAGAGAATAACTACTAAAAATGGATACTCAGAATCTTTTGAGACTCTGATGTATTATAATGTCATGTAATGTTATATATTGTCGCCTAGTTATCTTTTGAAATATGCCATTACTTTAAAGAGGTTCCTGTATTTTCCAGTAATATGAAAAAATAGTCTGTAAGTCTGGGGTTTGAAATCCTGCAAAATGAAGAGAAAACAAAGGAAGAATTATCTCTGTAGATAAATCTGCCAACTGTATTCCATCATTATGCACTGCCTAGCCTTTCTCCCTAGTCAGAATAAGAAAATTTACTAAAAGGATCTGAGGATTGTGTATTTTTCCCTTCATCTGCTTGGGCATTTTCAGGATGTGATTATTATTTCATTGCCATGTTTGCATCATGAGCTTTCCATTTCTCAGGATTAACAGGCTTGCCAGTAAATCATATGTTAAAACACAAGCATTCAGTCTTTGCCATTAATTTGGTAACTGAATGCAGTTTATCCTCCTGTTTAAATTTGGTAATGTCTCTCTTAATTCAGACAGATTAATTCTGACATTTCTGACATCCAGTAGAGCAGTTAGCGTATTTAATGAGTGCCCTATTAAACCAAGCATAGACTGTTTTATTACAAGAACTGCAAGGGCTTTCTATTTTGTTGAAACCCCCAGCTGTTTTCTAATCTCAAAATTGCAAATACAGAATCACAGGCAATAATTTTTCCATTTAAAATCTAGCTAAATGTTCAAACTCCGCTATAGCCATCCAGAAACATTTTGCTTAACATTGAAGAAAGAATGTGCATATATCTTACATTATCTGAAATGTAAATGCAATTTGATAATTTTACATTTGGTAGGAAGTTTGTGGTCTTCCTGGTTTATATTTAATTCACTTAAGTAGTTTGGCAAAAGAAATGTCTTCTGTTCCCTATTCTTTTTAAATTTCAATTAAGAATATAAGTAGCATAAAATACTCTGGGACACATACAGTTGATAAGTATCATCTTCTCTCAATAAGAAGCCATATATTGAATTAAGTTCTTTTTTTCTTTATTGTCTTTGGCATTGGAAACAAAAACAGAATTCTAGATTGAATAGTAATTTTAAATATAGCTATTGTATTCAGCAATGATAATAAAAAAGAATGCAAATTGTTTGAAAGAATAGAAACAATTGGAAAGGAAGCAGAAATGTTACAAATACTCATTCCTTCTGTAAAATCCAGATGAATTATTTGATACAGTTGCTGCAAGAAAGAACAAATAAAAGCAATGCTGTTGTTGCTGTCTGTTAACATGTACCTAATTGAATAGATATAGATGATGCCTTTTGAAAGAAAATGGCAGATCTTTTAAAAAGGGAAGAAATATTACCAGTGGAATGCAATAATTTATTTATTTATTATTTATTTGTCAAACAATTATAGGATGATAATTTGTACAGATAAAACATTAGATAAGTAATGATAAAAAGTAATGATAGAAGAAAATAACAGGGATGGTAGGCACAATGGTGCTCTTACTTAGGCATTTGCTGTATTTGCTGTGAGATAGATTTGGTCCAGTGCGGTCTATCCAGGAATCCTTCATTTGTGTTGCTGACAGCTTTCTCCATCAAAGGGTGAAGAAAGACACAATAGGATTAGTTATACGCGTATTGTTGACTTCATTTTGATCAATAGGGAAGACTTAGATGAGGAAGTAGGAGGAACATGTAGCTCTCAGGAAATGACCATATACAGTGATCCCTCGATTTTCGCGATCTCGATCTTCGCGAAACGCTATATCGCGATTTTTCCACCCGATGACGTCACTCTCTTCCTTCCTTTCTCATCTTTCTTTCTCTCTCTCTTTCTCTTGCTTCTTCCTCTCTCACACTCTCTTCCTCCCTCTCTCATCTCTTTCTTTCCTTCTCTCTCTCTATCTCTCCCCCTCTTGCTGGCGGGCGGTGGGCGGGCGAGCGGGGGCATCAGCGAGGAGCCGGGGTTTCCCCTTTGCGTGGGCGGCTGGGAAACCCCGATCTTCATCTGCTCGCTGCTGCTGCGCCGAGCAGATCAGCTGCTGGGCGGCCGAAGGAACCTTCCCTGGGTCTTCCCCCTCTTGCTGGCGGGCGGGCGAGCGGTGGGCATCAGCGAGGAGCCGGGGTTTCCCCTTTGCGTGGGCGGCCGGGAAGACCCAGGGAAGGTTCCTTCGGCCGCCCAGCAGCTGATCTGCTCGGTAGCGCAGCAGCAGCGAGGAGCCGAATCGGGATTTCCCCTTTGCGTGCGGGGAAATCCCGATTCGGCTCCTCGCTGCTGCTGCAGTACCGAGCAGATCAGCTGCTGGGCGGCCGAAGGAACCTTCCCTGGGTCTTCCTGGCCACGCAAAGGGGAAACCCCGGCTCCTCGCTGATGCCCGCCGCTCGCCCGCCCGCCAGCAAGAGGGGGAAGACCCAGGGAAGGTTCCTTCGGCCGCCCAGCAGCTGATCTGCTCGGTAGCGCAGCAGCAGCGAGGAGCCGAATCGGGTTTCCCCTTTGCGTGGGCGGCGGGGAACGCAAACTCCACCATCTACGCATGCGCGGCCATAGAAAAAAGGGCGCGCATGCACAGATGGTGTTTTTACTTCCGCAACCATACATCCCGAAAAATCGATTATCGCGAGGGGTCTTGGAACGGAACCCTCGCGATAATAGAGGGATCACTGTAATGCCGGAATTAATGATTTTAAGAGAATTCAGAACTGAATGAGATCAAGTGCCTCATTTTTTTCTACAAAAAAGATATGTCATTTAAGCCATTTCTGTTCATGCAGTCTAAGGTATCTGTCTTTATTATATTCTTATCACACATTCATATTCAATCTGTAATCAACTACTGTGATTTTTTTCAAATGTACTACAATGATCCCTCGAGTTTCGCGATCCTGATCTTCGCGAAACGCTATATCGCGATTTTTCCACCCGATGACATCACTCTCTTCCTTTCTCATCTTTCTTTCTCTCTCTCTTTCTCTATCTTGCTTCTTCCTCTCTCACACTCTCTTCCTCCCTCTCTCATCTCTTTCTTTCCTTCTCTCTCTTTCTCTATCTCTCCCCCTCTTGCTGGCGGGCGGCGGGCGGCGGGCGGGCGAGCGGGGGCATCAGTGAGGAGCCGGGGTTTCCCCTTTGCGTGGGCGGCTGGGAAACCCCGATCTTCGTCTGCTCGCTGCTGCTGCGCCGAGCAGATCAGCTGCTGGGCGGCCGAAGGAACCTTCCCTGGGTCTTCCCCCTCTTGCTGGCAGGAGGGTGAGCGGCGGGCATCAGCGAGGAGCTGGGGTTTCCCCTTTGCATGGGCGGCCGGGAAGACCCAGGGAAGGTTCCTTCGGCCGCCCAGCAGCTGATCTGCTCGGTAGCGCAGCAGCAGCGAGGAGCCGAATCGGGGTTTCCCCTTTGCGTGGGCGGCGGGGAACGCAAACTCCACCATCTACGCATGCGCGGCCATAGTAAAAAGGGCGCGCATGCACAGATGGTGTTTTTACTTCCGCAACCATACATCCCGAAAAATCGATTATCGCGAGGGGTCTTGGAACGGAACCCTCGCGATAATAGAGGGATCACTGTAATGCCGGAATTAATGATTTTAAGAGAATTCAGAACTGAATGAGATCAAGTGCCTCATTTTTTTCTACAAAAAAGATATGTCATTTAAGGATATATCAATTAAATCAGGATCCCATGATAGGAGAGGCTAATGGACAAAGAAGCTGGATATGGATAGGGGAACTGGAGAAGGTAATCAAGAAGATACAGTTCTAATTAGAAAAGTAGAAAGAAAAGAAAGAAGACAATATGACAAAAAATGTTAATAGTTTTAATTAAAACTAAACCTATTAAAAAGGTTAATAAAGATCTGAAAAGCAGGTAGTGATAATGATGATGGGAGAAAGGCACATAACAGTTATCCATGATAATAAAGCTGGAATAAAGAAAGCAAAAGCTCAGAAACACCTGAGTTTCAGCAAAGGATACTAAGGTTATTGAAAAAGGCTTCTTTAGTTCAAAAGAAAAGGAAAAGAACCAATGTACAAATAGCTTGGTAAACATGGCAAAATGTTAACATTTAAAAAAAAAATCTTACATTTCTTTTTTGATCCATTCTTCTCCAACAAAAGAGATTTATAATATAATGATACATCCCAATATTCATTCTTGATTTTTAAGAAGTTTGGGGAAAAAAACCTCAAACACCTTTGAAAACATTCCCATGAATTATCAGTAAGGTGTGGTCACTTTAAACAGGACAGTTGTATGGACAGCATTCTTCTTCTAGAATAAGAATGCTACATACCAGGCTTGAAAATTCTTTCAGTTATGATGACAAAACCCTCAATTTGTAATTCCATGGAGGAATTTTGGTGAGTTTAAATTATGAGAAATTTGCAGGCCACCTTAATTATGAAAGGCATAGGGATAAATTTGGTTATTGTTTTAAAGAGAACCGAAATTCCATTCTGCAATAAATAACCAAAAGACAGAACTGTTTTGGAATATCATCTCATTATACTGTTTTCCCCATAATAAGACATCCCCTGATAATAAGCCCAATTGGGCTTTTGAGTATATGCCAATAAGGCCAAGTTCTTATTTCAGTGATCAAAAAAATATAAGAGGGTCTTATCTTCAGGGAAATGTGGGTACATGAATAATGATGTATCTTGGTTAACTGAGCTATTCATTATATTATATACAACAAATACACATCTCAGTCAACAAATGTGTATCACGAGTTTGTGATTCTTAATTGGAGAGCTATCTTGTAACGATTTAACACAGCTTTTCAGTTAAGAATCTTAAGCTTGATCAGTGTTCACAATATTTCCTTTGTACAATATAATTCTTCAAGCAGAGTTGTACAAAACATGTGATTCTGCTTGAGTGATTATTATATTATTGTGTTATAGGGAAACTCCAGTGGTAGCAAATGTCAAGAATATGTAACAAAAAGTGCTGAAATATTTGTTAAGAGTAAAATGAGTACTGAAAGCTTCTTAAGCTTGCCTTTAGACCAAACAGAACTGTAATAATTGGAGCACAAGAATATGCAAAATGATTAAATGAACAATCTCTCTTGGAATAGTGGTCAGTAGAAAATTGAAAATTTAACTGAAGAGTCATGGAAGAAGAACCAATTAACCAAGAACCTGGGGGTGAAGTAAGTAAAAGAAAACATTGGAATTAAGGTCTTAGATGGCAATAAAATACAGTATCTTAAGGTTATAGAATATAAATGCACATCCAGTGGAAGAAATTAAGATTCCTTAGTTAATATAGATATATTATGTTTCATTACTACGGCCTTCTATTTTAATAATACGGTGTTGTCCTGTGTTTTTAACAATGAAAAGATTCTCTTGTATGTGACATGATATGAGTCTTTATTAATTAGCCCTTGGGCCATATCAAAGTGCAAAGTTCCAGAAACAACTTATTACTAATGTTCGATAAAAGTAGTTTAAAATGGAATGTGATGAAATACAGTTTAAAATGAAATTGAATAAAATACAATATTTTAAGGTATAGATAAAATATAATAAAATTATATTTTGGTGTCATCCCTGCAATCTACCCCAATCAATGTCACATATGCAGATCTCAACCAAAGCATTTTGTTTAAATACTGTGCTGTGTTAAATGATATTTTCAGGTTCTGGCCACACAAAAGGTAAATTGTTTTTATATGGCGATCCCAATGGTTCATTCATTTGGTATATAGACCAAGGTACCTGTCTCACACCCCTTTATACAGTCAAATAGGGTGTGAGCCAGATCTTCTACCTCTCTCACTTTGAAAATGCAGAAAAGCTCATTGTACGGTATAGAATGGAATTTCCCATATCTGACCATTGTGTCAAGCTGTTTGAATATTGCTTGCGTAAATATCTCCCTAAGCTGTTTTGGCAGTAACTTCAAATAGCTGTCTATTTGAAAAGTATGTGTGTATTTGCTTAATCATTTCAAGTTACCCACCTTACTAAGTATAGCTATATCATTTTGTGCTTCTTTATTACATCCTTAATTCGTTGTTCTGCAGTTACAGGATGACCTCAGCTTCTTACAAAATTTGTTAGTTTAGTGATCCAAGAGATTGTAATTTTATTTGCTCTAGTACAGGGGTAGGCAAAGTTGGCTCTTATATGACACGTGGACCTCAACTCCCAGAATTCCTGAACTAGCATCATTGCCTCATGAATTCTGGGAGTTGAAGTCCACAAGTCATAGAAGAGCCAACTTTGTCTATCCCTGCTCTAGTAGACATAACTTGGGGGATTTATCAGTCTCCACTTCATTGACTTTGCACCAGTGGTTATATGGATAGTACATGAATTGTATAAATTCCCAATTCAGCTCTAACTGAACTAGATGTTCAGATGTTCTTGTATCTACACCCAAACTACAACTCAAATGCTGGGACTGTGTTTGTTCTAGGACTGTGGTTGAGTATAGACACCAAACCTGTGCTCCATACAAGAGCATGGGGTAACCTTAGCTTTATAAACTTTAATTAATGGGGCTAGGGACCCTGGGTAACTATGGTTTTTTAGTTTCAAACAGTAAATTCAAACAGGCTTTTGCTCTAAAAGTACTTAATTGATGAGGGCAATCCAGTCTTGGAAAAAGTTACCCCTAAATATACCACGGTGTTAACCTGTTCAATTGGTTCACCATCTAATTGCCACCTGTGTCTCTGATGGTGTTTTCCAAACACCATTATTTTTTATTTAGATTGACTAATGATTAGGCAGTTATCCTGGCAATAATAACTGAATTTCTTTAATAGCTACAAAATCCTACTTGTGAATGTGATAATAATTTTTAAAAAATCTCTTGCAAAAAGAATATTATTTACAGCATAGATTTTATCCATTTTCTTTAGAATCTGCTATGTGACACTACTTATTGAATCCCTGGTGAAAATGCAATGGCTTTGCCTAAAAACTTTTTTTCTACTCTTTCATGCCACGCCATTTGACATTATTAAAATTTACTCTCATTCCAGCAGTCTTGTATTTCTCTGCATTACTTTAATTTATCAGGTTTTGGTTAAGTAACAGTTTTTATAGTACTAGGCAATTGTGTTTACCTTAACAGCAGAGAAAATTATATTTCATTTGGTAACGATGCAAAATGTTGTCTCACATGGATTTACATATATTAAAGTGAAATTATGCTGGGCAGGCAGAAATTGTAATTATATGCATTAAGGGCTATGTTGTATTCAATGGAGAATTACATCCTAATATACATGGATCAGATATGTTTTGTAAATCAAAATTATAATTTATAAGCTGGAAGACGGAGAGGTAATTTGAGTTTTTTCCCCTCTAGCTCACTACTAAATATTTTGTAGGTTTGCCTTTTTTCCCCCTCCTCCATTTCTGCTTCCTATGCTTTCCCCAATTTCTGCAGTTTCTCCCCTCTGGTGCGCCCTACCTTTCCCTTCTATTTCTGCCATGGAGAGATACTGCCCCCTGCACATGCAAGGCAGGGACCCAAAGACCAGCTGGCTGGCAGGAGGAGCGTGCCATGCCTGGTGGGGCTGGGGTGATGGCTGGTGTGCCCGCAGCATCTATGCATGCCATAGGTTTGCCGTCACGGCTATAGACACTTCTTTTTTCACAAGAATGAAGAATCCTTCCAATGAATGGGATATGGTTGTACTTACTAAATGAGGACAGTGTTAGAATCTGATGTTTGGCTTTTGCTGTCTCTGTAGATAAAGCACATAATATTCCAGGTAGTTAGGATGTTGGGTTGATGATTAGCAAGCCCACATCTGAGACCTAAGTGCTGTTGTTGGCAGGGTGAGTTTAAAACATGGCTATGCCAGTTAGCATGGAGCTCTAAAGGAGAAGCGATTAGTGCAGTGATAAAGAAGGCACAACGACTACTCTGCTCAAAATCTGCTTTCAGTGTACATACAAAAAATAACAAACATAATATAATCACGGCACCAATAGTAGAAGGTAATAGGAAACATGAGAAGAATAAAAGTTATGCAGTTATATTTACATGGGTAAATATCCTTAGACCAGGGTTTCTCAACCTTGGCAGTTTGAAGATGGGTGGCTGGGGAATTCTGGGAGTTGAAGTCCACCCATCTTCAAACCGCCAAGGTTGAGAAACTCTGCCTTAGACATAAGACAGGATTAGGTGTATAGCAGAGTGAAATTCTGTGGAATCTGACATTGGCAGTTTTTTTAAGAATAATGTCTTCTCTCTATGGTGTTGTGGTTAGCTCTGCCCCAGCTCCTGCCCCAAGGACTGTGGATGTGGGGGAGACATCCACATGCTGCGGGCCTGTTTTGCCCCCGGTGGAATCTGCTGATGAAGGCTCCTCTGACCAAGAAGACATGAGTGACAGGGAGGAGGAGAGTGTGGCGGACAGCTCAGAAGGAGATCAATTATCTAGCTCCTCCTTGGATTCAGAACAAGAGTTATTGATACAGCCAGGCATGCGGAGAGCGATGCATAGGCAGCAACAACTGAGAGATTATTATCAAAGAAAATGAGGCCACCTGTGGTTGGGTGGGGCTGTGGTAATTAGTGAGGCTGCTATAAATAGCAGCCTGTGGGTTTGGCCATTGTGGAGGATTATCTGATCGTTGTGTTTCGTGCCTGCTTTGCTGACTTTGTGTGCTGACTTTTCCCCGCTTTGAAACTAAACCAGAGCAAAGTGTGTTTCACTTTGTGAAAGAAGAAGGACTGTGAATTGCCTCACAGCTGCAAGCTAATTATCACAGAACTGATAAGGGACTTGTACAAATTACCAGTTTGTTTGGAGACGAGTGCTCTTTGCTATACAAAAAGAGGGCTTAGTTTAAGTGAATTTTCATTATAAAGAACATTGTTTTGAATTTTCAAACGTGTGTGTGTCTGAAATTTGTACCTGTGAATTTTCGGGAGGATTCTACCAGAGAGCCCGACAGAACATATGGTAGAAGCAATCATACAGCATTTTCTCCATATGATACTAAATGGCTTTGTAAGCTTTTGGTGCTGTTGTCTTCCAGAATAAGGCATTTCACATAATAAACTGCAAAGTGGGAACTATTTATAGCAAGCTTTTTCAGACTGTGCCTCACTGTTACGTGCTTTTGTTCCTATTGTCAACGTTCATGGAGTTGGAGCTGAGTTTGGAGTTTGGGAGCATCTTCAGGGCTGCCAGTTTCAGTGAGATAGTAGCCAGCTATCAACCCTGCAAATCCTAACCTCCCACACTTCATCTGCCATATGGGAGAAGTCCATAACTTTAGCATAAAGTACCATTTAGCAATGTATGAGTCCTGTAATAGCAGATGGCCTATCCTCACTAAACGCCTACCAGGTGGGAAGCTGTGATAAAGGAGAAGTAAAGTATACAGGATGACCTGGTTTGGCCATAGTGAAGTTTATGCTAAAGTTAATTGTAATATAATACAATTATTATGAGTATTGATTAGTCAGTTCACCATATCAAAACTTGAGGACTACCAATAAAAATAAAATGAAATGAGATAAGGTAAGATATAGCGAAATAAGATAAAATAAACTACAGTGAGATAAAATCTAATTATGCTAGCTCCAACACTTTCCCTATATAATTAATTTAAAGGGTACTTACTGCTGAAAGTAGTGTGTGAGGGAATTTTTGCAGCAGCTGGCAAGTAGTTATCCAAAGTCATCATTTGGGTAATATAATGTATAATTTCAAATATTTTTAGCCATCTCACCTATTTTCTGTTTACTCCTACAGCTGTAATACTCCACTTTTTCAGAATAGCGAACACACCAAATAAAAACAAGGTTATTGTAAGGTAGAAAAGATAATGTCAATATAGGTGAGTCTCCAGTTTTCAAAAGCTCATGAAAATGACGACAAAGTCAAAACTATTGATTGTGCTTCAGAATAAGTAAATAGGCAATAGGAAATGTACATAGTTAGTACCGTTATACAGACTTGCCGCTTTTTATTCTTTATTTTTTATTTTTATTCTTTGTGCCTTCTAAATGTGTATGTTTGTATTGTTTGTTGTATATCTATATGTAAATAAAATTTAATAAAAAATAAGTAAATTAGAGTAGACAATATTCCATATTTATTTTATTTATTTTATTTGACTTCTATGCCACCCAATCCCGAAGGAGTCATAAGGCAAAATGGATATTACAAGCATTTCCCTTGATTTCTCTTTTCATAGAAACATAGAAGATTGAGGGCAGAAAAAGACCTCACGGTCCATCTAGTCTGCCCTTATACTATTACCTGTATTTTATCTTGGGATGGATATATGTTTATCCCAGGCATGTTTAAATTCCGTTACTATGGATTTACCAACCACGTCTGCTGGAAGTTTATTCCAAGCATCTACTACTCTTTCAGCTTTTTCCCCTGAAAAATTAATGTCTTATTCATTATTAATTAAAAATTAATTAATGTTGTTAGTGGCAAGTATTCTGAGCAGAGATTGGTTACAAGCAGTGTGCCACAAGGGTCTGTTCTGGGTTCTATTCTTTTTAATATGTTTGTGAGTGACATAGAGGAAGGTTTGGTAGGGAAGGTTTTCTATTTGCCAATGACTCTAAAGTGTGCAATAGGGTTGATATTCCTGGAGGCGTCCGTAATATGGCAAATGATTTAGCTTTACTAGATAAATGGTCAAAACAATGGAAACTGCAGTTTAATGTTTCTAAACGTAAAATAATGCACTTGGGGAAAAGGAATCCTCAATCTGAGTATCGTATTGGCAGTTCTGTGTTAGCAAAAACTTCAGAAGAGAAGGATTTAGGGGCAGTGATTTCTGTCAGTCTCAAAATGGGTGAACAGTGCGGTCAGGCGGTAGGAAAAGCAAGTAGAATGGTTGGCTGCACCAACATATAACAAGCAGGAAGAGGGAGATTGTGATCCCACTATATAGAGCGCTGGTGAGACCACATTTGGAATACTGTGTTCAGTTCTGGAGACCTCACCTACAAAAAGATATTGACAAAATTGAACGGGTCCAAAGACGGGCTACAAGAATGGTGGAAGGTCTTAAGCATAAAACTTATCAGGAAAGACTTAATGAACTCAATCTGTATAGTCTGGAGGACTATAGGAAAAGGGGGGGACATGATAGAAACATTTAAATATGTTAAAGGGTTAAATAAAGTTCAGGAGGGAAGTGTTTTTATTAGGAAAGTGAACACAATAACAAGGGGACACAATCTGAGGTTAGTTGGGGGAAAGATCAAAAGCAACGTGAGAAAATATTATTTTACTGAAAGAGTAGTAGATGCTTGGAACAAACTTCCAGCAGAGGTGGTTGGTAAATCCACAGTAATTGATTTTAAACATGCCTGGGATAGACATATATCCATCCTAAGATAAAATACAGGAAATAGTATAAGGGCAGACTAGATGGACCATGAGGTCTTTTTCTGCTTTCAATCTTCTATGTTTCTATGTTTCTTTAGTACCTTTATATAAAGGTAAAGGTTTCCCTTGTCCAAAATTTTTACTTGCCTTTTCCTTTTAAGCTGACATAAAGAGATGCTACATACATTTCTTGGTTTTAAACTAATTATGAGGGTTTCTGTGATGGACTAGATACCTTCAATGTCAACAGACAGTGCTGTAGTAGTAAACATGGCCTGCAGTGATTTCTGACCAAAAAAGTCTCTCTGTGTAAAAGAGAGACTAAGAATTGCCCAGATGTGTCATGGACTGTTGACCCTCATGAGGAGACTCTTGTGTTTTTGGCAAGGAGCTAAGAGAGAAATAACATCCTGCATATAGAAGCACAACCTTTTAAAGGACATTAAGTCCTCGGAGAGGGGCGGCATAGAAATCCAATAAATACATAAATAAATTAAGTTCCACCAAACCCTTACTTTCTTAATCACTGTTGGATACATCAATTTACAGTTGAAAACAGGTCTTTGAAAATTGTGAAATAAAGGAAGCAACTCAATCAGCCTTTCTTCCAAATGATAGAAACTAAAGCAAAGAGGAAAATATTTTTAAAAGACTTTGAAACAATCAAAGACTTTGAAACAACAGAAAGAGCTTAATAAGATTTTCACCAAGAAATTTATAAACAGATAGGGGTCTGTACAAATTTGAAAGATTAATATTTTAGCAAAAGTACTTTTGTTGTTGTTTGGAATTAAGTGAATAAATGGGCCAGACATTCCTGGGTATGTTGGTTGGTTGTCATCAGAAGGAAAAGAGAGTTGGTGGAATTTAGAAAATAAAATAATAAGTGTTACATGAAATTGACTGTGTCATTAAAACTACAGGAATATACTTTGGACAAAGCTTTAAGGGAATAGAAAATGCAGAGGGGGAAAAAAAGGAGAAGCCGGTCTTTATATTTATCTTCATAATTGATTTATTTTTTGGATTATAAATAAAAGAACGGTGACTACCAGAAAAGCCGCAAGACTTGATGTGGGATAAATGTGATGTGTTCTGCACACCTAGGTTATGGGAACTCCAGTACTGGGCTAGGACCTGCGAAGATCTAAGCTCTTTTTTCTCCGACTTACCACTATAATAATCATCTGCCTAAGAATTGGTGGGGGGGAGGGGGGGGAGAGACTTCTGTCTAAGAATGGGAGGGGCTGGAGGAAAAGAAGCTTGAATTTTCATGGTCTCAGCTATTTTTCTCCAGCCCTGGGCTGCAATTTCCCTTCTGAATACTGAGGGGACTTGCCTGACCTCCTTGGGTAGGCAGTGTTTCGCAATAGCAGTCACTGAGTGAGGTGGTCATGTAGACTTCTCATTTAATGAGCACAAAATACTGGGCTCAATTTTTGTTGTAAGTCGATAAATACCTGTGTTTTACAGATAGAAAAGCTACCTGACAGTTGGATACAGCTGAATATATTGTTAATGCCTAAAAAGGTCAAAACTTGACTTCAGTAAAGAATTGCTGCCGGAGATCATTATTGAATAGTGATTCTGCATTATTTACAATGATTTTAGCTGAGGGGATGAAAATGGAATTTGGATGATTTTTAAAAACCTGTTCATCTCTCTTGAAATGGCAGTCCAAGATGGAAAATTGAATATTGAAAAGTGCTGGTGCCAGTATCTTAAATGTATAACATTTTTTTTGCCTCTGTTAGGTGAGGCATTTAATTGAAATACTTTGTGGCAATAGAATTCACATTAACTGATAGTTCTTATTACAGAAGAGAAGCAAGTCAGAAGATTACAAACTTTTGTTCTTTGCCAAGAGAGGGTGCTGTACACATTCTGAAGTTTTCATAGTTACAAAATTAAGATTATCTGATACAGTATATCTAAATTATTTAGAGAATAACTAAACCTTAATTAGATGGTTTGATTTTATAATCATTTATGAAACAAACCAGTTATAGTGGCTTGGTAATACTGATATATACATATATATATATATTTGTTTTTATATCATATATTTTAGGAACTCAGTGCATCTTACATAACCCTTTCATCCCCTACTTTGTCCATGACACTAATTCTGTGAAGGAAATTTAACTGAAAGTAATTGGGGGTGATCCAAGTGGTGTGGGACTTAATTAGAATCTGTGTCTCTTTCATTCTGATTCAAAACATTAATCACTACACCATAGTTACTTTTATATGACATGGCAGTATAAATAACTATTGGGAAATTTACCATATTCTTGAGCATTTTAAATCTTCATGGTGAGCTTTCAGATAGAAATGAAGAAAAAAAATCTTAGCGTTGAATGCTCTAATTTTCAGTTTGCATTCAGGACTATCTAGAGCAGTGGTCCCCAACCTTTTTTCCACCAGGGACCAGTTTCAGCAAGACAATTTTTCTATGGCCCGGTGGGGGCAGAAAGGGGTATGGTTTGGGGCGGGATTAAGCATGGGGGTGTAGCTTATCGTTCCATTGCCTCTCTTTCCTCCCCCCCTTTTTAATTTTGCAGGGGAGCTGAGGTGACAGAGGGAGGAAGGGTAGGAGGGGGCGGTTTCCTTTCTCTTTCCCCTCCTGTTCACTCGGGA